>NC_091148.1:33660284-33667784 GCF_041381155.1 Argopecten irradians
TCAGGACTTGGCAACTGCCTTTATGAGCTTTTGAACTTGTGACGTAGAATTAAGTAATGGGGCGTTGGGATGTTTAATGTATTATTTCATGGACATGTTTGGGTTTTTTTTCATTGAGGAATTGAGTTTCTTAATTATAAGCCAATCCATTCATTATTTGTCTTAATAGAAAGATTAAGATTATAGTCCTCGACCCGAGGTGAGAAAAATGATATATTTCTAACATAAACAACCTAGATAAACGACCGTCACCTTATCACATTGTCTGAGTATACACAGAAAAAATTACGCACTATCTCAAATTTACAAAAAGTAGACATTATGTACCTATAATGGCCTATCTGTCGTGTGACCTATATACATGTTTTATACGCCCATTATTATAAGTGAATAATTATAAAGTACATGAATAGACACATCCATATTCATTTCAGAGGGAAATATACACAGAAAATGTTTTTAACGCCAGCAATACACATTATACAGAAACCTACCAATAGGTCAATACCCTATATATATAGGTTTACTGACCACGGGCGCTGGTCCAGGACGTTCACCCCCCAAATACAACGTACTAGTCAGCTTTTTCTTATAACATTAAGCATTCTTTTAGCTTATTTTGGCTTATATTTTGTTCAGACACCAAAATAAAATCTATATTTGCCGTTTTTATAACATTATTTAACGTCCCCTATATCGATGTACCTGGCACGGTATCAAAATCGCCACGGATTGCACTATACTACGTAACTCTGCGGCTGACAAAGCGTTGTGTTTTAAGTAAAAGCATGTCGGGGTTCAGAACCTACTGCGTTGCAGAGTTACGGGGTGTATTACTACGCAATAGTCTGTATAAGATAATTTTAAAGTTCAAGGGTCAATGAAATATGTCAAAATGTGTCAACGGCCGTCTCTGGAGATTCACTATACACAAGTGTGACCTCTTGTAGTCAAAATAGCTCATGTGACAATGATGCGTATTAAAATTTGATGTGCGTACTTTTGCAAAACGACATATATAATGGTTTGTTATGTTATAGACACCGAATTCAATTTTATTTTTCGATCAGCAAATATATTTGAAAAATGTGAAAAAATGTTTGATATATGAATAAAATCTACAAATGCTGGTACGAAGAGCAATTTTAATGCGATTTTGATGTTGTTATTGGGTCGTTTAACAGTTCCTGTAGATATAAAGAAATATTCGTAGTAATGTTGTGGTACATAAAAAAATGTATGGTCATTTATCCGAGTAGATCATCACCAATGAATTATACAACTCTATTCATTTTATTTGTATTTTTACATCCACAAACAAGGATCTATAGCAGATTACAGATATACAAAATTCACTTTACCTAGATGCACTAGCTCGCTCTCTCCATATTTACATCTAGTGATATCTTAACTTGTTTTACAGGAAGCTGTCTTAAATCATCACAACAAATATGTTTAAACATCAACCATGTTGCTATCACAAGGACGTATACCGATACATCTTACCTACAATTTATGTATGTTCATGCATTCCACGACATGTTTAGAACTTCTTTGTATCAATGACGCAGATCTACTTAACTCAAAATAGCGACATGTATTTTAATGTGTGAACTTAAAGCACCGCACACGAGCGATGACTGATGTATTAATTTTATAAACGTTATAAGGTTTGTGTACGACGCAGAATCCGGAATCAACAATACGTATCTATTGGGGTGTATTATCCATAGAACGTTTGGCCGATACCAGCAGAAAGATCGTAATGGTGGACGAGAATCAATCATGGCAAAAACATCTTATTGACGTTCCTTTATTGTAGATTCTAAACGCGTATTGGATTTTCTCAGCTATTCCAGTGACGCAGTTCAACCATTGCGAACAACATCTATACAATTTGAAATGGCCTTGACAAACTCTGCATCTGCAACAATTCCCCCAAAGGTCCATGGTACCTGTACCGATCCCATTGACAACATTTATATACGCAGTGACTTTCTGGTTATGTTTTTCAGTCGGTAGTATTAGTTCAGTTTTAATAAATCGAGCTTCACTCTTTAATTCATGACAGTGTTAATTAGAATGGTTTTCATAAAAATTCTGGCACCATAGAGTCGCGCCCACCCGGCATTACACCATCAATGTTGTTTGCATGGTTCTATCACAGGGGTTTGGCTCTATAGACATTTTTCTCTATCTACATATGTAATACTGTGTCAAACGCTACCCAATTTCAGAAAAAAAGTATGATTATCAACAAATTGTATAACATATGACAATGGGAATACTCTCAATCGACAGCCAGATAATTTATCTTTAATTTGGTATATGATACAATATATACATGCCGTATAAATGTCACTGAAACATCGGAAAACGGACAGATATCAACTAGTCGGACACTGTGGTGTCCTCCGATAAACACGTCAGGGCTCTAATGGGTAGCTCAAAAACCACTGCATGTCAACACTTCAGCTTCATAAGAATGAAAATTAGGTAGAAAACACATTATTATATATAGAGAGAGAGAAAACATGTCTATAGAGTCAAACGCATGCGGTTCTATTGGATCTATATTGTTCTTTGTTGTCAAGAGGTTTTCAAGTTTTATTATAACCAAATGCGATACAGCATATAGGCAACAATATACATAATTATTTTAAATCAAAATTCACATATAATATACAAGATGGCGGAGGACAATCCCATACACATACATATATAAAGAATTCCTTGACGTGTAAATTCGCTTTGAAAAGGTGTCTTGAACATTTTCTAAACAATTAAAACGATCAATATAGAAATATTTTAAGAGTCTTCCTTTCCGTAACTTCCGGCATTGGGTGGGTAAAAACCAAGTGACGTCATTATCCGGCACGTGTATTTATGTCAAGGTTAAGTATGGAGTACTTTGAAGTATCCGGGACTATCATCAGTCACGTCACCACTTGTTACACTAGCTGTATATACTGTTATATATATAAACTGTGTCTTGGTGACTACAATATTGAGTCTTGATCATCGAAACTGACCAGTACCCCCATTTGTTATACACAGGTCAGCTATCCTATTTGATTACATCAGAGCTCGATAGGATAAAACACGTGCATGTGTGTTATTAGAGTTATTATATATTTTTAATGGATATTTTCGTATCTATGAGGAGATGAGCTATTTCAGAGCTTTCAGAGGTCTAGATAAAAAGCTGGTATAAATCCTACACTAAATGATGTATATATAAACAGTAAGTCAGATTGGGCGTTTGAAATACCAAATAAATCGTGCGACGCACAATCACTTGTAGAATCTGTGATATATATAGATATTGTTTCCATATAAATATTGGTGTAAACCACAATTACCACATGGACAATATACTTAATCAGTTCCTGTGGCGATTCCCTACCTGTCTGTACACGGATCGTGGAAACACGTGACACACATATATTGACATAGTATAGCAAAACAACGGAAAGATAAAAACAAAAACAAAACAAAAAACACACACACAAAAAAACAAACAAAAAAAGATTTCAAAGTGACCAAATGTCCGAGGCAAAAATTCTTGTGTGTTTCCATCAGATGCCTCTCTGCATTCTCGTCCCCCATAACCTACCAAGCTACTATATACCGGCACCTTATTATTGGGTTCTCAAATTAATGACAAATTAGAGACAATAGCCACCCAATAGACTGACCACCAGTCTCTAGCATTTAAAAAAACATCACTGAAATTTGACTGGGTAATATTCGTCTTAGCGACATTGTCTTTGTTTGATTCTAGAGTTTCAAACTAGGGGGAGATAATCTAGTATTAGGATTCTGCAGAGGAAATTTTATCAGTAACTTAGAGTCTCTCTGGTGGTCTACCCCACAGGGCCCTGGCACGAATTTCTAACCAACAGTGTTTATATATATAATAGTATAGTATTTGATACTATAATATATCATTGTATCCTCATACCGTTGGTTAGAAATTAGAGCCAGGTCCCTGTGGTCTGTTATAATATTTGATACTATAATATATCATTATATCTATATATTATAATATATCATTATATCTATATAGTGTAGGTTACAAATTAGTGCCAGGTCCCTGTGGTCTACTATAATATTTGATACTATAATATATCATTATATCTATATACTGTTGGTTAGAATTTAGTGCCAGGTCCCTGTGGTCTACTATAATATTTGATACTATAATATATCATTATATCTATATACCATTGATTAGAATTTAGAGCCAGGTCCCTGTGGTCTACTATAATATTTGATACTATAATATATCATTATATCTATATATTGTTGGTTAGAATTTAGTGCCAGGTCCCTGTGGTCTACTATAATATTTGATACTATAATATATCATTATATCTATATACTGTTGGTTAGAAGTTAGTGCCAGGTCCCTGTGGTCTACTATAATATTTGATACTATAATATATCATTATATCTATATACTGTTGGTTAGAATTTAGTGCCAGGTCCCTGTGGTCTACTATAATATTTGATACTATAATATATCATTATATCTATATACTGTTGGTTAGAAGTTAGTGCCAGGTCCCTGTGGTCTACTATAATATTTGATACTATAATATATCATTATATCTATATACCATTGATTAGAATTTAGAGCCAGGTCCCTGTGGTCTACTATAATATTTGATACTATAATATAACATTATATCTATATACTGTTGGTTAGAAGTTAGTGCCAGGTCCCTGTGGTCTACTATAATATTTGATACTATAATATATCATTATATCTATATACTGTTGGTTAGAAGTTAGTGCCAGGTCCCTGTGGTCTACTATAATATTTGATACTATAATATATCATTATATCTATATACTGTTGGTTAGAAGTTAGTGCCAGGTCCCTGTGGTCTACTATAATATTTGATACTATAATATATCATTATATCTATATACCATTGATTAGAATTTAGTGACAGGTCCCTGTGGTCTACCTATATCATACACCCCCTTCCTACAATGCATTTATTACTATAGAGTGCTATAAAGTCAGCGGCACTGTAGTAGTATGACGGACGATCGTGTCAGTCGGGGCACATTACCATGAACACCTGACCGAATGACCACCAGCACGCGACACACCACCTGTGAACTGACCACTGGAGACAAACATCAACCACAGGTAATAAACATCCTGGACAACAGGAGATATAACAGACCAGGGACCCAATAAAATGGAGTCCTGGTTCTGACTTTGACGCCACATTTCGGCGACAATCACCCGTGTTTATTGCTCCGTTACGGTCTCTTTTGTAGATAGGGATTCTAGAGGATAACAAACAGATTATTTATGATACAGGACCTACAATATATCCCAATATACAAAGATTCAAAACTAACGTTCAGCCATGTTGATCGTTGGTCGATGGTTTTTCTCCGAATACTCTGGCTTTCTGCCATTTCCTAAACACATGAACCTGTGCTCCTAAATTACATAGAGATACAGCATGGGTAAGTTGCAGTCTCCCAAAATATACGCAGCACATTGCATACACGAGGAACCGTCCTTGAATGACCTTGGCTATTAATAACCAGCCAACATTTGCTGTAAAAACAAGCTAAACAAAGATTCTAACCACTTGAGAATATTCTGCCAGATTGAAAACACTAATTAATGCTCTTTATGGGAACTTTTAAAAATGTAACAGAAACGGAATCCGACATGAATTTTAACTAATTTCGTGACGGCTCAAAACTAATATAGCGATAACAATGAGATTTCCTAATTCTTTACAAATGCTACATTTGGACCACACCCTGACGGAATGCTTCCTCTTATACGCTAGCTATAAATTTACGAGGCGATTTCATTCGAACTTACTTGAGCGAATCTTCAAACTGCAAAATCATACGTTTATGACAAGAAAACCGCAAATAATACTAATGACATCATAAAAACGTCGATTTACGCCTTTCCTCATAAGGAAATGGAATAGATAGATGTTAGAGGCAGTGAATCATGTCGTGTTGAGTAAGTCCTACCTGTAAGAATTTTCTGTAGAATGGAAAGTATGCTTTATGTAATGGTATCAACCCGTGAAAAGTTCACATCCTTCAATATGTACGGAAAATGCAATAACATGTTCCAGTTGCACAAAAATTCCGAACCCTAACTGTAAATTCTACATAGAAAAGTATAACAGGCATTTAGGCTAATCTTCAGGAAAAATCCTTTACTTCTGTAATGTTTTTCTACGAATTTGATTAAATTACGGAAAATTCTTTAAACTGGACCCCGGACGCACGTCCGCATAGATGGATAATTTCCAATGGATAGAAATACTTCAGCAATTGCATGAAGTAATTTACACTAAAACTGTAATTGTAGGCCGAGCACGTTTTATTCATAATTATTTATTTTTTTACCTAAAATATATTTCACAATTCATCTTCAAATATAAGAAGTGGTGTAGTTTATGAATAATTAACGAGGCTATAAAATTATCAGTATGGTGACTATATAACAAGTTGAGTTATAATATTTGTGTATTATTAATTATTTTTGATTATCATTAATAAGCATAGAATTGACACCAGTTCTCATTCCCATGCCCATGTACTTTATCATAATTTATTAATTAAAACTGTCGTGATCACAGGGACCTGGCACGAAAATTTTTAACCAATAGTATACATATATATATCATAGATACTATGATATATATATATATGTATACTGTTAGTTAAAAAAATCGTGCCAGGTCCCGGTGGTCGTGATAGATCTAGCTGGGCGCTTTCATGTCTCGGTTCGTCAGATCGAATCATGCGCATGCACCTTTGTTTTTTCTCTGTTTGTCAATGTGTTGTGTTCATAAACTAATGTTAGAAATACAAAATGCAGTTAATTTCAGGAGGTAAATTTAGTTCAGGAGGTAAATTTAGTCGGGTGTTCTCGTCTCAATTCGAGATTTCGAATCCTATGGGAGTACATATTTTCTTTCCTCTAAGTGTTAATATCGTGTTCTATATACCGCTAGTGGTTATTTATAGTAACTTATAAGAAACCGAGAGACAATAAAGAAACAATATAAAGACCCAGTACTATACATGTCAGCTTTAACCCCTGCGTAGAACATATATGATGGACGGGACCTCTAGGGTCAACGTTCGGCACGCCGCTAACTCGGGTTATGATGAAATAGGGCCTACCAAGATCGATACCTAGCCTGAACCGTGAGTGTTGTCGTGTATATAAGGTATATATACAAACGTACGACTCGTGACGAATATCACGTTAGATATGGAACCAGCAAGGCATGTTAAATGTGATGGAATTTCACAGTGACCCGGACTGACCAATATTTACGGAGATAATGAATTAAATTGAATTTTGAATTTGAAATCAGTATGGGTGGATTGAATTGAATTGAATTGAATGTGAAAGAAACTGACCTTAGAACTGACGTGAACTGAATTGAGTTGAAATTACAAATGTATTGTTGAATTGAATGGAATGGA
>NC_091148.1:33672784-33747651 GCF_041381155.1 Argopecten irradians
TCATCATCATCATATCATCATCATCATCATCATCATCATCATCATATCATCATCATCATCATCATATCATCATCATCATCATCATATCATCATCATATCATATCATCATATCATCGTCATATCATCATCATCATCATCATCATCATCATCATCATCATCATCATATCATCATCATCATCATCATATCATCATCATCATCATCATCATCATCATATCATCATCATATCATCATCATCATCATCATCATCATCATCATCATCATCATCATCATCATCATCATCATCATCATATCATCATCATATCATCATCATCATCATCATATCATCATCATATCATCATCATCATCATCATATCATCATCATCATCATCATCATCATCATATCATCATCATCATCATCATCATCATCATCATCATCATCATCATCATCATCATCATCATCATCATCATCATCATCATCATCATCATCATCATCATATCATCATCATCATCATCATCATCATCATCATCATCATCATCATCATCATCATCATCATCATCATCATCATCATCATCATCATCATCATCATCATCATCATCATCATCATCATCATCATCATCATCATCATATCATCATATCATCATCATCATCATCATCATCATCATCATCATCATCATCATCATCATCATCATCATCATCATCATCATCATCATCATCATATCATCATCATCATCATCATCATCATCATCATCATCATCATCATCATCATATCATCATCATCATCATCATCATCATCATCATCATATCATCATCATATCATCATCATCATCATCATCATCATCATATCATCATCATCATCATCATATATCATCATCATCATCATCATCATCATCATCATCATCATATCATCATCATCATCATCATCATCATCATCATCATCATCATCATATCATCATCATCATCATCATCATCATCATCATCATCATCATCATCATCATCATATCATCATCATCATCATCATCATCATATCATCATCATCATCATATCATCATCATCATCATCATATCATCATCATCATCATCATCATCATCATCATCATCATCATCATCATCATCATCATCATCATCATCATCATATCATCATCATCATCATCATATCATCATCATCATCATATATCATCATATCATCATCATCATCATCATATCATCATCATATCATCATCATCATCATCATCATCATCATCATCATCATCATCATCATATCATCATATCATCATATCATCATCATCATCATCATCATATCATCATCATATCATCATCATCATATCATCATCATCATCATCATCATCATATCATCATCATCATCATCATCATCATCATCATCATCATCATCATCATATCATCATATCATCATATCATCATCATCATCATATCATCATCATCATATCATCATACATCATCATCATCATCATCATCATCATCATCATCATATCATCATCATCATCATCATCATCATCATCATCATATCATCATCATCATCATCATCATCATCATCATCATCATCATCATCATCATATCATCATCATATCATCATCATATCATCATCATCTCATCATCATCATCATCATCATCATCATATCATCATCATCATCATCATCATCATCATCATCATCATCATCATATCATCATCATCATCATATCATCATCATATCATCATCATCATCATCATCATCATCATCATCATCATCATCATATCATCATCATATCATCATCATCATCATCATCATCATCATCATCATCATCATCATCATCATCATCATCATATCATCATCATATCATCATCATCATCATCATCATCATCATATCATCATCATCATCATCATATCATCATCATCATCATCATATCATCATCATATCATCATCATCATCATCATCATCATCATCATCATCATCATCATCATCATCATCATCATCATCATCATCATCATCATCATCATATCATCATATCATCATCATATCATCATATCATCATCATCATCATATCATCATCATCATCATCATCATCATCATCATATCATCATCATCATCATCATCATATCATCATCATATCATCATCATATCATCATCATCATCATATCATCATCATCATCATCATCATATCATCTATATCATCATCATCATCATCATCATATCATCATCATCATCATCATCATCATCATCATATCATCATCATCATCATCATCATCATCATCATCATCATCATATCATCATCATATCATCATATCATCATCATCATCATCATCATCATCATCATCATCATCATCATCATATCATCATCATCATCATCATCATCATCATATCATCATCATCATCATCATCATCATCATCATTCATCATCATCATCATCATCATCATCATCATCATCATCATCATCATCATCATCATCATCATCATCATCATCATCATCATCATCATCATATCATCATCATATCATCATATCATCATCATATCATCATCATCATCATCATCATATCATCATCATCATCATCATCATCATCATATCATCATCATATCATCATCATCATATCATCATCATCATCATCATCATCATCATCATCATCATCATCATCATCATCATCATCATCATCATCATCATCATCATCATCATCATCATCATCATCATCATCATCATCATCATATCATCATCATCATCATCATCATCATCATATCATCATCATCATCATCATCATCATCATCATCATATCATCATCATATCATCATCATATCATCATCATATCATCATCATCATCATCATCATCATATCATCATCATCATCATCATCATCATCATCATATCATCATCATCATCATCATCATCATCATCATCATCATCATCATCATCATCATCATCATCATCATATCATCATCATATCATCATCATCATCATCATCATCATCATCATATCATCATCATATCATCATCATATCATCATATCATCATCATCATCATATCATCATCATCATCATCATATCATCATCATCATCATCATCATCATCATCATCATCATCATCATCATCATCATATCATCATCATATCATCATCATCATCATCATCATCATCATCATCATCATCATCATATCATCATCATCATCATCATCATATCATCATCATCATCATATCATCATCATCATCATCATATCATATCATCATCATCATATCATCATCATCATCATCATCATCATCATCATCATCATATCATCATATCATCATCATATCATCATATCATCATCATATCATCATCATATCATCATCATCATCATATCATCATCATATCATCATCATCATCATCATCATCATCATCATCATCATATCATCATATCATCGTCATATCATCATATCATCATCATATCATCATCATATCATCATCATCATCATCATATCATCATCATCATCATCATCATATCATCATCATCATCATCATATCATCATCATATCATCATCATATCATCATCATATCATCATCATCATCATCATCATATCATCATCATATCATCATCATCATCATCATCATCATCATATCATCATCATCATCATCATATCATCATCATCATCATCATCATCATCATCATCATCATCATCATCATCATCATCATCATCATCATCATCATCATATCATCATCATATCATCATCATATCATCATCATCATCATCATCATCATCATCATCATATCATCATCATCATATCATCATCATATCATCATCATATCATATCATCATATCATCATCATATCATCATATCATCATCATCATCATCATATCATCATCATCATCATCATCATCATCATCATATCATCATCATATCATCATCATATCATCATCATCATATCATCATCATATCATCATATCATCATCATATCATCATCATCATCATCATCATATCATCATCATATCATCATCATCATCATCATCATATCATCATCATCATCATCATCATCATCATCATATCATCATCATATCATCATCATATCATCATCATCATCATATCATCATCATATCATCATCATATCATCATCATATCATCATCATATCATCATATCATCATCATCATCATCATCATCATCATCATCATATCATCATCATCATCATCATCATCATCATCATCATCATCATCATCATCATCATCATCATCATCATCATATCATCATATCATCATCATCATCATCATCATCATCATCATCATCATCATCATCATCATCATCATATCATCATATCATCATCATATCATCATCATATCATCATCATATCATCATCATATCATCATCATATCATCATCATCATCATCATATCATCATCATATCATCATCATATCATCATCATCATCATATCATCATCATCATCATCATCATCATCATATCATCATCATCATCATCATCATCATCATCATCATCATCATATCATCATATCATCATCATCATCATCATCATCATCATCATATCATCATATCATCATCATCATCATCATCATATCATCATATCATCATATCATCATCATCATCATCATCATCATCATCATCATCATCATCATCATATCATCATCATATCATCATCATCATCATCATCATCATCATCATCATCATCATCATCATCATCATCATCATCATCATCGTCATCATCATCATATCATCATCATCATCATCATCATCATCATCATCATCATCATCATCATCATCATCATCATCATCATCATCATCATCATATCATCATCATCATCATCATCATCATCATCATCATCATATCATCATCATATCATCATCATCATCATCATCATCATCATCATCATCATCATATCATCATCATCATCATCATCATCATCATCATCATCATCATCATCATCATCATCATCATCATCATCATCATATCATCATCATCATCATCATCATATCATCATCATCATCATCATCATCATCATCATCATCATCATCATCATCATCATCATCATCATCATCATCATCATCATATCATCATCATATCATCATCATCATCATCATATCATCATCATCATCATCATCATCATCATCATATCATCATCATCATCATCATCATCATCATCATCATCATCATCATCATCATCATCATCATCATATCATCATCATCATCATCATATCATCATCATCATCATCATCATCATCATCATCATCATCATATCATCATCATCATCATCATCATCATCATCATATCATCATCATATCATCATCATATCATCATATCATCATCATATCATCATCATCATCATCATATCATCATCATCATCATCATCATCATCATCATCATCATCATATCATCATCATATCATCATCATCATCATCATATCATCATCATATCATCATCATATCATCATATCATCATCATATCATCATCATATCATCATCATCATATCATCATCATCATCATCATCATATCATCATCATCATCATCATATCATCATCATCATCATCATCATCATCATCATCATCATCATCATCATCATCATCATATCATCATCATATCATCATCATCATCATCATCATCATCATCATCATCATATCATCATATCATCATCATATCATCATCATATCATCATCATCATCATCATCATATCATCATCATATCATCATCATATCATCATCATCATCATCATCATCATATCATCATCATATCATCATCATCATCATCATCATCATCATCATCATATCATCATCATATCATCATCATCATCATCATATCATCATCATCATCATCATCATCATCATATCATCATCATCATCATATCATCATCATCATCATATCATCATCATCATCATATCATCATCATATCATCATCATATCATCATCATATCATCATCATATCATCATCATATCATCGTCATCATCATCATCATATCGTCATATCATCGTCATCTTGTGACACTTATTACTGGGATCAAAGAGAACATTTGGTGGAATAATAAGTAAAATCAAAATTTGAAGCTTTTCAATTTTTTTATCAATAATGCATCATGTTGATTGATAAGCATGTAATTAACATTTGTATCTACAGACTCCAAGGTTCTTCAGTAATGTGTCGTTGTCATTTCATAATTCTTACATTATGTAAACATTCTGTGGCTTCATTTTCTGTACATTGTACCTATATATATCCACCTTGACCGTACCTTTGATGATAATGTAAATTTATGCAAACTAGCTAAACATTATGAAATAACAGCATTACGGCATATTAAGCAGTCATTTTTCTTTTATCGTGCCAAGCACGGTTTCTTAATTAACTTGACAAACTTTTCCTCAGGGCGAAAGATAAACGTATTTCGAAATCCGAGGAACTTTTAAACTTGACACTGTCATCCTACCAGAGAGTGTGTTAGGGACATAGATAATATCTACCTATACGTCCGGTAACGGCCGGGCTGTATGTCAAGTCAGGTTTGTTTAATGTAGAACAGGTCCTAGCATTAACTCTACAAATTAACAAGCACCTGTCAGCGGTCTGACAAATACTGGGGATGTGCGAACAGTGAAAATGTCAAATGTCAAAATTATTGCTCAACGTGAATGAAATATGTTATAGACTGTTATCTAGTGAATGCAATATTTGACACCAATTTGACGAAAGTGCATGCACGACTTTAATAGACCTGAAACTAAATGAGGCGTGAATTCAATTCAATATTTTATTATCTCACCTTTCTTAACGAAAGAGAAAATCCAATCAATGTGGCTCCTTTTCTTCCTTCAATAGTACTATCCGTCGATTTTATTTCATTAAAACATTTTTATACCGATATAAGGAAATATTATAGGAGTATTATAATGAGTATTAAACTTAAGGTTGCCATCTATTTGCGCTTAAATTTCATTATCGCATAAATAATTGCATAAAAATTAATATTCAATTAGATTGAATTAATAGTATGCGTTATAATATTAAAAGATTTGTATCTCTTTCTCCGAATGATTTCCAACACATAATGAAAAAAAACCCTGTTAATTAATAGTTAATTACTTAGACTGCAAGTTACTGAACATTTGATATCAGCGTCTGATAACTCGGAGAAGACAAATTGAAATATTTTAGCAGAAGATGAAAATTGAGCTCAATTCCTCATTAAATCCTTCCTGTACATGAGATTATTTTCCAGGAACGTCATTTACAAATGCACCTGTCACTAAGGACACTTCCGATGGGATTGGTATTATTTTGAAATCCGTCCAAAGGTTACAGAATGGGAACAAACAAGGTCATTGTATAATGGTTCCAGGTATGCAATGGGCAATACCAGCATGATAAGATGATTGTGACGTCATTAATTGACGTAACAATGCAGACAAATAACGATTTTCTAACGCACTTGTCTCAATCCTGGTACTGAAGTAGCTATATCTAAGATGCTGCATGAAGCAGAAGGGATGGGAGAACCATGATACTAGGCCCAGTATTTGTGCTATTGCGAAATGTTTGGAATCTCCTCTTGGCATTATGCATGTACACGTTCGACATCTAGGACCAGCGTTACCTTTAATGACCCGAAATGATACATTAATGTTGCTTAGTCGATGTACGTGTAGGTTGACATTTAGAGTGAGTCAAGAAAACACCATATAGTGACCATATACATGTACAGCTGTATGCAAAGAACGATAAAATGATGGACACATCCAGAAGCCCATAAAACAAAGAGCTATGTCTTACGTATTGATACCGTCCCTATTTATTTAGATTACATACCCATTCATGCACGGAGAAAAAGGCCATATATAGTATTTCGTTTGTATGTTCAAATTAAAGATATTTCAAATATGAATGATTTGGTCACCAGCCTTAGAAATTAAATTCTATATATTATCTTACTCGGAGAACTTTGGGCCGAATAGCCTTTGATTTATAAAATGTATTGAAAGCAAATTTGTCCCTTATTGAAAGCTTTACAAAAAGCATTCGTGAAGTTCTGCGTATCCTTGTATTCAAGTTTCATAATGTCTATTTTTACTTACATATTTGTACGTGTTGTGGTTGGAGATAATTTTACTAATGACAAACCCTCACAGCGTATACATGTACTGGTGATGTCAGCAGCTCAATTAGCATTTTCTTATCTCTCCCCAGGGGACAGTATTCAAGGGCGATAACTGGGGAGAGCAGTTGCTTTTCTATCCCCGGGGGACTGTAAGGGGAGATAACTGGGGAGAGAGGAGTGCGTGAGCCAGGCAGGGGGCATATATACAACCAGGTGGACAGGACAAGGGGCGGCATGCGGTGGGGAGCTGGGGCTAGACAGGGGGTGAAGTATGGAGATGGGAGGGGTGGGGCAGCTGGATTGGAGGGAAGGAATTACTGTTGTTTAATATGACAACTTTCAGTGTGTCAGTCTATGTTCTTGAATATGACCCGCTACATAACGAATTTCTACACAATACCATTTGAAATAACGCTAGAAGTCGGCCTTAAAAATGAACCCAGTTATAATTAAATCGCACCTGGATGTAACACAACATCGTGTCAGCCTTAAAAATGACCCCGTTTACCGGTATCTAGGTGGCTTAAAAAACTGCTCGTCATGGCTGATCAATATATCATGTAGGATCAGCGATATAAATATCTCTGGTAGGCTGTATAGTACGTTAACAGGATCTCCTATTTAATAAACGAAGTTAAATCGGTTATTTTTTTCTGAGTTTCTAATTACAAGGGATGTCGATCGCGATAGTTTTGGCTTTTCTTACGAGCGAATTAGATTCATTTCAATAATAATATATAATACGTAGGGTAATTTGTAAAACATGCAATTCACGAAATAATCAATGATATATTTAACTACATGTATCATGATCGTATAAGTTGTTTCCCCGTCAAACTTAATTAATCTGTATATAAAGTGTTGGTTGGCTGATAAAATGATGATTAACTTACTGCACTTCAAAATTTACTTCAATTTTTTATTACAAATGCATTTAAATGTTGTCAGATATAATTGCATTTCTTAATTTCCTTCGTGACAAAGAACAATTCTTGTTTTTGACATTGCATATGTCGTAATGTAACTGTCTTGAAATAAAAATGCAACTTTACAGTTAATCGTGAAATTCAAATTGCTATAAATAACTGGAATTTCGCAATAGCTAAACCACCGGTATTCCCCGCAGGGCATATCGTAGTGTAAATATAGCGTAGAATGTGTATTGCGAAATCCACGACACACGAATCGTCTAGAAATCTAAAAATAGATCAGTCAGTGGGATTTCCCTCAAGATTTTTTACCTTCCAGCTGGTTTGGCAATTCTTTCTTCCGATCACATGAATATAACATTTTTTTTCTTTCTCGGCGGCCATTTTCTTTTAAAATAAAAAATATATGAAATAAATTGATGTTGGAGACAATAATTAAATACTGGCTGTAAATAGATAAGTAAACGTACGGGAAATCTAGTGTATACATCGAACTCGAGAAAAGTGGGATTTCCAAGAAGGAATCCCGAATTTTATATCCGTACGTCAGATTTAAAAAAAAACAAAAAAACCCAATCGTTGGTGGTCGGCCACATAGAGTAGGTGACTGGGCCACGTAGATGATCGATACAAACTAACCATATCGTGTGTTTTAAACTCGGTCAAGATCATATCGTGTGTTTTAAACTCGGTCAAGATCGTGTGACGGTCGCATAGAAATAAAGTACTTCTACATGTATAAAATGTAGACTCGGTATTTTTCAAACTTAACAAAAATTTCATTCAGATACTGATGATAAGTGTATGATAGATCATTTCATTTTTACTTATTTTTAGCAGAGATTTAGATGGTATCGTATCTAAAATATAACTTTGTAAAAACCAAATAGGCCTACCGTTGAAATTGGAGACAGGATCCATACGATGCAGCGATTTGACATCGAATAAACGAGAATATAATAAAAATAGTCAGTAAATGAAAAAATAATACCAGATACTATCGGTATGTAAAAAGTAATATAATTATATAGGAATAATGCCGATATCTTATTAATAAATTTAGCAATACCAAATCCCGTTAATGAAAAAGACCAAAATTTAATCTTCCAATATGTGGGCTGATCATTTGTGACCTAAGTTAATTTTGTATGATATAACCAGTCGTACCATATGGTCACACATCCTACAAGATGACGTTGACACCTGCCAACAGACTATATATGTCGTCAGCTTACACCAGAGCTATAATTAGTATATCACGCCAGGTTGTGCAATACAAGGCATAGCAAGGCTGATACACATAAGTATGACAGAGTTACTCCCCTTGGGCTAAAGACTCTTGCGCGCATTTTTCTGTAGTTTTCAAAATACATTTTGATTAGAACTGATACAGTAAAGTAAGCTACAGTTTAAGTTATTGGTTATAAAATACTCTGTGCTAGGATTAATGTGTATATAACTTTTAATAAAATTCACTTTGAATTACTTGATGGAGTTGGTAGCACAGGGCTCTGAGAATTAGTTACAGTTTAAATAATTATGGACCCACCAGAGTGCCCTTCCACCAGTTTTAGACGTTTTAATTGTCTTGATAAAAAAAATCGGTAAAAATCATACTCTACAGAGTATTATATATGTAGGATATGATTTTTATCGATTTTTATATTAAAAGTCGTCTAAAATGGTCTGGTTGGTCCATAATTATATAAACTACATGTTCCTTTTTACCCAAATCTCATATCCCTTGATATAAGTCAAGAAGAGAGAAAAGATTATTATTATCTTTATTTCCTCCAAAATGAAGAGTATATAATGATACTACAAATGTATATGGGAAAAAAACCCATATGATAACAGCATGAGATAATATGTACAAAATTAGAGAGAGAATAGGGGAAAAATACACAACATGGTTATTATAAATCAGAGAAAAAGAGAAGAGGGCACAATTCTCTCGGATATTTCTATATCAAATTATTTTCAATATTTATATATATATTCATAAACGAGTAAGTTTTAATCAGTTACATATACGAATTGAACATCTTTCTAAAATTGTACACGCATGTCAATCTGAATTGTTCTATATTATAACATTCCAATGTATAGTCCAAGGGACCTCCTAATAATACATGTATTGGCTCAAAATCTGAGAGGGAGTATAAATATGAAATAAAATCTACATTTGTGATTGATACAATTGAACATATGAAATCATTTCTTATTTGTTCAGTTAATGAACAATTCAAAACAATATGACTAACAATATCAGTATAAAAGTGTCCACAATAGTGACATAATATTACAGGATTTTCTAAACGTACAGACACAATCATTTTCATAATATATTTTACATTTTCAAGGCAATTTGGATGACGTAGAGCTAGTTTCCAAAGGTAATGGGGTTTTAAACAATCATGTAATGATAAGAATCGTGTGAATTCTGCGTCATTTGACATTCTCAATTTCCAGGCATTTGTTTCATACATAGTTACAGATTTGTGGACTAATGCCTTCCAACAATATCTGGAAGGAAAAGATCCATCATCGAAAATTTTTAAGACATATTCATATAAGTTGTATTTCTTAAGTATTTTGGTAATGTCTGGAATAAAACCTTTTTGAACATACGTAGTCACATTATTTAAAAAATATCTCACATTGAAAATTCTAAAAATCAAATTTGTTCTTTTTATTCTGCAAACTCTGCCTAGGAACAATAGTTTTTTAATATCTATATAAGCCTCAATAGAGGTCCAACCTATTAGTGAAGTACACATATCTGTTCTAGTTCTTCTGTCAAACCCTTGTATAGACTTTATGATAAAATGTTGAGCCCTTTCAAGCATTAATAAATCAGGTTTTGATAACACCCAAAGCTCACACCCATATAGAGCAGAAGGATAAACTTTTATTTTGGTAATTTTTGAAATAGTAAGGGGTTTCAGGGCACACTGGTGTGCACCAGAACGTAGTAATGCCATGGTACCACTTTTTAACTTGTTACATGCCTGTTTAATCCTTTCAAAGGATTGATGTTTACTATTCATAATAAAACCAAGATGATTAGTTTCTAAAGCAATAGGTAAAGCATTATTATAAAGACTAAATGTACAGTTGATGTTTAACGTTCTCTTATCACGATAAGCCAACCAACCTAACATTATTCACCATAGGTCTGGTAAACGATACTGTGTATCTCCTGAGTTGTAAGTAAATCTCCAACTTGTACTAAAATGCACTTTTATCCAACTTGGCTAGTCACGGGTATTCAGTACGATACTTCCCGGGGAGTGCAGAATACCCTTGACTAGCCAAGTTGACTTATATCGGAATACTGAAAATGTGAATAATGTAAATATATATGAAGTAAAATCCAAACAGTAATTTTCCATGTATCACAATTTACACACACACACACATAACACAACAAGAGGCCCAGAGGGCCTGTATCGCTCACCTGGTTTGTAATGCCAAGTAATATTCTGGATACAGGTTCATTGTTTATTTTCTGAAGAAATTTGAATATTTACCTCTAATTCCCCTATTGGGCCCCACCATTCCTGCCCCCTGGGGGTCAGAGCCAAAATTTATACAAGCTCTATTCCCCTTCCCCCAAGGATGTTTGTGGCCAAATTTGGTTATAATCCATGCAGAACTCTATGACTAGTAGCGATTTATAGGATTTACCTTTATTTCCCCTATTGGGCCCCGCCCCTCCTCTGTTTGTGGCCAATCCATTTTGACTTTATTTCCCCTATTGGGCCCCCCCGCCCTGCCCCCCCCGGGGGGTCAGAGCCCAAATATACAAGTTCCGAATTGTTTGTGGCCAACTGTCAAATCCATGCAGAACTCTGTAATTTAATGGATTTACCTTTATTAATATTATATATGAAGTATTTAAATCCCCAAAGAAACAGTACAATCCATTCCATGTAGTAGTCACAATTCCCCTATTGAGCTCCGCCCCTCCTGCCCCCAGGGGGTCAGACACACTGTTCACACAAATTTGGTCACCAATCCACAGAACTCTAGGACATGTAGTGATTTATGATTTACCTTTATTTCCCTATAAATTTAACAATCCCCAAATGCTTGTGGCCAAATTTGGTTTGAACTCTATACTATAGCGATTTAAATAATTTCCCATTGGCCCCCGCCCTCCTGGCCAAAAATTGCTAAAAATTGAATAAAAAAATAACATTGTAATAAATAATTACACCTTGATGAATAAGGTTCCATATATATAAATCTAAATAAATTTAGACTCGTTTTATTTCTGTTGTTCACTTAAACAAGTGTATGTATAATTATGATTTCAAACGAAATTCGAGTAATCTGTGCATAATCCTCTATATATTCCATAAGTTACTATCTCACTGTCGTATAAATATTACGGCGTTGATATATAAGTACTAGAATATCGAGGAAGCCTGTTGCATGGGAAACCCACGCTTGAATTCATATACACAGAGATTTAAATAGTATTATATAAATCTCTGATATACATTATAATTGTGAATTGTAGATTGAATACAAAAATCGCTGAACGTTAACATGACATATGATCACACGACTCCTGTCTATATCACACTTAGAGTAATCTGTGCACGGGAGACAACTCTTGTTATCTTATACGATACGAGTCCAAGAAGAAATATTTCAATGCTATGCTAGCTCTTAACTAATGATTTTTTAAACATATAGTAACATTTCTCATGTTTTATCATATTGACACCACATCTACTATATTTGTCAAATCATTTAATTTGAACCAATTAAAAGATCTATTTTACACCTTTTGGATGTAACTGGTAATACTATAAAGCTGTGATAGCCATAAAACGAGCACACTTCATTATACAGTCAAACCTCGATGTATCGAAGTTCATATAGAGCGGAATTACAAGCCGTCTTTGCTCAATTTAAAGAATAATTTACAAAAGTATATCAACTAAGGTAAAGCTACACGTGTAGTGTAAACTAAAATGTACATCACCATTTTACCGCCAGAAGTCGAAACATTCTTATTCATGCGTTGGACCTTTTCCTTAATTATTTGGCACATTAAAATCAGAATTAATTTTGTACGAAGTTGTCTGTGGTCAAAATTTAAGTTGGCAATAACCTGACCATTTAATTCTTCTCTTTAGTGGTACTATATGTTACTGTAGTAAAAGAGGACGGAGTCGTGTTCAAAATGCAATGATCAAATTAGATCAAGTTTACAGCAGATAATGTGAAACCCGAACGAATGAATGAATGAATGAATGAATGAATAGCTCAGTGATAGAGTTTGTAAATTATATGAATGGGATGACGTCATCACGGCGTAATTTTGTTTATGACGTCACGTTACTACAATACTCCTACTAATGTACACACGTGGTGTTACTATATAACGTAAGATTTACTAAATCGATGAAACGTGCACATATGAAAGTTGCAGTATATTTATATTTTATAACTAGAGGAATGAATCAAGGACGTATATGACACTTATAAATCCTTGAATGAATGAAGCATCAGGCATCACTTATCTATCTATGTACAAAAAACAACAACATATATAAACTACTTTGACATAAAAATCACATTAAAAAACATTAAATTATTATATATATATTATATTTCTGATTAAAGCAGCTAACTAAATACGTCCGCATGGCTCCATTACGTTCAAATGCCAGACAACCGATTAAAATGTCATACTTTGAAACAGACTATAGGAAGACGACAGCTGTGAGCCAATCGGAAGTTCAAAGGAAATTCAGCCCGAGGGAGGTGGCCATTTTGAATACACAACAAGTGAGTGAGACTGACTTCCTGTGTTTCTGATGCGGACGACTCGAGGACAGAAAAAATAAGTCAGGCGAAATGCCGGAACAAATAACAGTTTCGGAGTTTCTTAGTGAAACATGGGACGACTACAAATCCCCAACGACGTCAGCTTTCACCAAGAGGATGTCGCACTGTCGGAATACAGTGTCAACATTGGAAGAGGTTGGTGTAATGTTGTGTTTCCTCATAGCGATTATAAAATATTTTATTGGGTGTCATTTCGATAACGTTGTTTTTATTTCAGTACATTCAGTCTATCACTCTCCATTCAAAGCATTTGACACGCATTTTATGATTTACATTCAAGGAATTGATTTTGAAGATAAAGGGGCGGGGAGTTATATTTGTGTATTCCAATGTTCAGATGTTGCTGATCGTTTATTTTTAATATGTAGTGTGGTATACTATCATGTTCAGGCTTTAATAGGCTAGAACTGCTAACCACATGAAACAGAAATTTAACCATTAATTTGCTCTCGTTCATTCATAATTATTGAATGTCTTAGCCCCATTTTTCCCTAGGATCAGTTATAAACTTTGCTATATATATGAAGATGATTGATTTATCACACTAACACCAACATAAAAAATAAAACAGCATGCATTGAAAACCACAACACAGGAGCATTCGGTTCGATGGAATCCTTTTGAAAGCTTTTAAAAGAATGGACATGATTAGCAAGGAAAGATGAGTTAAACTCGATACAGTAGGACCGTTTTATATGTAATTGGACCAATATACTACCTCCCAGAGGTGGCAGGTTAGTGGTAGAATGTCAAGACCTCTTAATTAAACCTGTGATTTCGACCCATGACTCAGAGGTGAAGGGCTAGTGGAAGAAAGTCAAGATACTTTAATTATGTGACCTGGCCATCATTATGCAATAATGGAGGGCAAGTGGTATAGTTTGTCAGAACCTTTACCACCCAGCCATAGCAGCCATGGAGAAGACATAGAGGAATAATGATAGAATATATGACACCTAAACCACTGAGCCTCTAAATGATATTAAGGTTGGAGAGAGGGGTAGAATGCATACTGGTATGTCTGAAACACGACCTAATTATAGTCAGTACAGGAGAGCTGTATATGTGATAGAATTTCTTAACACGTTAAACAATTTGATCTACCTCCTTGCATTGTTATGATGCTCTTGCCGTTTTATGGAAAGTTGATATGTGACATATAGACAGATTTAAATAGGACATGTCTCGCTTTGTGTGGTCTCTAATCAGTCTGTTCAAAACATGATAAATCATTCCTGTTGTCTTTATGTTTGATCATGTTATGATCGATAAGACGCAGGATCATTGGTTTTCTAGTTTTATCTGCGCTATGTACATGATATATGAGAGAGTTTAGTATCTTGTCTGTATAGAAACCATTAATCATGAACACAGCTGTAACAGAGGCAATGCAGCACTGGTACAGATATATATTCCAGTATAAGCTGTATTGTTTTAGATTTGAACATCTGTTCCAAGACTTCACTCAAAAAATCTATAAAAATGTGACATCTGCAACTTTGGACTACATATGTATGAGAAGTCTAAGCAGGAAACGATTACAGACAGCAAATTATGGTTAATTCTGGAACAAGTCCTTGTACATAATCTCATTAAATTTGGCTGAATTAATTATCAATTTGTTTATCAGTTAGTGCGATTCTAAACATTTTTGCAAGAATGGGAAAAATCACACTTTATAGGATAAATGTGGTAATTGTCATTTATACCCTTGCAGACTGCACCTTGGCCTTTTAGTTTATATTGAAGAAGTGCAAAGGAATGTAAATTTATTGATATATCAATAAATTTACATTACTTTGCACTTCTTATATATAAGTACTTGTAAACCTGAGAGAGTATTTATAGATCACCAGATGTAGCTCGGCTGATGCCCCTTAAGACAAGTAGATAAAGACACTGACTGATAGGTGTATATCCAGATAAAACCAATTACACATTGAAGCCTACAGTCATTGGGTTTGTGGATTAATTGAGCCTACAGTCATTGGGTCTGTGGATTAATTGAGCCTACAGTCATGCGGTTTGTGGATTAATTGAGCCTACAGTCATTCGGTTTGTGGATTAATTGAGCCTACAGTCATTGGGTTTGTGGATTAATTGAGCCTACAGTCATTGGGTTTGTGGATTAATTGAGCCTACAGTCATTGGGTTTGTGGATTAAATGAGCCTACAGTCATTGGGTTTGTGGAATAATTGAGCCTACAGTCATTGGGTTTGTGGATTAATTGAGCCTACAGTCATTGGGTTTGTGGATTAATTGAGCATACAGTCATTGGGTTTGTGGATTAATTGAGCCTACAGTCATTGGGTTTGTGGATTAATTGAGCCTACAGTCATTGGGTTTGTGGATTAATTGAGCCTACAGTCATTGGGTTTGTGGATTAATTGAGCCTACAGTCATTGGTTTTGTGGATTAATTGAGCCTACAGTCATTGGGTTTGTGGATTAATTGAGCCTACAGTCATTGGGTTTGTGGATTAATTGAGCCTACAGTCATTGGGTTTGTGGATTAATTGAGCCTACAGTCATTGGGTTTGTGGATTAATTGAGCCTACAGTCATTGGGTTTGTGGATTAATTGAGCCTACAGTCATTGGGTTTGTGGAATAATTGAGCCTACAGTCATTGGGTTTGTGGATTAATTGAGCCTACAGTCATTGGGTTTGTGGATTAATTGAGCCTACAGTCATTGGGTTTGTGGATTAATTGAGCCTACAGTCATTGGTTTGTGGATTAATTAAGCCTACAGTCATTGGGTTTGTGGATTAATTGAGCCTACAGTCATTGGGTTTGTGGATTAATTGAGCCTACAGTCATTGGGTTTGTGGATTAATTGAGCCTACAGTCATTGGGTTTGTGGATTAATTGAGCCTACAGTCATTGGGTTTGTGGATTAATTGAGCCTACAGTCATTGGGTTTGTGGATTAATTGAGTCTACAGTCATTGGGTTTGTGGATTAATTGAGCCTACAGTCATTGGGTTTGTGGATTAATTGAGCCTACAGTCATTGGGTTTGTGGATTAATTGAGCCTACAGTCATTGGGTTTGTGGATTAATTGAGCATACAGTCATTGGGTTTGTGGATTAATTGAGTCTACAGTCATTGGGTTTGTGGATAATTGAGTCTACAGTCATTGGGTTTTGGATTAATTGAGCCAACAGTCATTGGGTTTGTGGATTAATTGAGCCTACAGTCATTGGGTTTGTGGATTAATTGAGCCTACAGTCATTGGTTTGTGGATTATTGAGCCTACAGCATTGGTTTGGATTAATTGAGCCTACAGTCATTGGGTTTGTGGATTAATTACAGAGATTGAGTCTACAGTCATTGGTTTGTGGATTAATTAGCTACAGTCATTGGGTTGTGGATTAATTGAGCCTACAGTCATTGGGTTTGTGGATTAATTGAGCCTACAGTCATAGGGTTTGTGGATTAATTGAGCCTACAGTCATTGGGTTTGTGGATTAATTGAGCCTACAGTCATTGGGTTTGTGGATTAATTGAGCCTACAGTCATTGGGTTTGTGGATTAATTGACTCTACAGTCATTGGGTTTGTGGATTGAGTCTACAGTCATTGGTTTGTGGATTAATTAAGCCTACAGTCATTGGGTTTGTGGATTAATTGACTCTACAGTCATTGGGTTTGTGGATTAATTGAGCATACAGTCATTGGGTTTGTGGATTAATTGAGCCTACAGTCATTGGGTTTGTGGATTAATTGAGCCTACAGTCATTGGGTTTGTGGATTAATTGAGCCTACAGTCATTGGGTTTGTGGATTAATTGAGCCTACAGTCATTGGGTTTGTGGATTAATTGAGCCTACAGTCATTGGGTTTGTGGATTAATTGAGTCTACAGTCATTTGGTTTTGTGGATTAATTGAGCCTACAGTCATTGGGTTTGTGGATTAATTGAGCATACAGTCATTGGGTTTGTGGATTAATTGAGCCTACAGTCATTGGGTTTGTGGATTAATTGAGCATACAGTCATTGGGTTTGTGGATTAATTGAGTCTACAGTCATTGGGTTTGTGGAATAATTGAGTCTACAGTCATTGGGTTTATGGATTAATTGAGCCTACAGTCATTGGGTTTGTGGATTAATTGAGTCTACAGTCATTGGGTTTGTGGATTAATTGAGCCTACAGTCATTGGGTTTGTGGATTAGTTGAGCCTACAGTCATTGGGTTTGTGGATTAATTGAGCCTACAGTCATTGGGTTTGTGGATTAATTGAGCCTACAGTCATTGGGTTTGTGGATTGAGTCTACAGTCATTGGTTTGTGGATTAATTAAGCCTACAGTCATTGGGTCTGTGGATTAATTGAGCCTACAGTCATTGGGTTTGTGGATTAATTGATTGTTAAATGGTTAAATGAATAGGACTATATAGTTACAAGTTAAATTGATTGACGTAAAGAATTTCACACTGTTTTCCAAGCATGTAAAAATGTATAAGAAATGTAAATGTTAAAGATGTGCACATTTTGTGTTGAATTGTTGGTGATCTGGGTTTATTTGGGTTTATTTTTTATATCGAAGGAATTTTTTTTCTAGATATTTCCATGTAAGTCTGTGTATCATCTGTTAGTGTTATATACTAAACTGTTTGATGTGGTAGTATTATAATCTGACTAAAGTATACAAAATACATGACAGATTATTTCCTTGTAAGTCTGTGTATCATCTGTTATATAGTTTGTATACTATTTGATGTGGTAGTATTATAATCTGACTATAGTATACAAAATACATGACAGATTATTTCCCTGTCCTATACTAGTACACATACTGGTGAGTGGTGAGAAGTCATCGCTGACCAAGTCGCTGACATCCTGGCTTCTCAGTCAACTTCCTGATAGTGTTAACTTACTCATGTCACAAAAGACAAGGGAGGCAACTCATGATCTAAAACTTACTCGTATCACAAAAGACAGGGAAGACAACACATGTGCTAAAACTTACTTTTATCACAAAAGATAGGGGAGACAACTCATGATATAACACTTACTTGTATCACAAAAGACAGGGAAGACAACACATGTGCTAACACTTACTCATATCACAGAAGACAGGGGAGACAACTCATGTGCTAACACTTACTCATATCACAAAAGGCAAGGGAGACAACTCATGTGCTAAAACTTACTCTTATCACAAAAGATAGGGGAGACAACTCATGATCTAACACATACTCATATCACAAAAGATAGGGGAGACAACTCATGAGCATAGAAGGCAGGGGAGACAACCACAAACACCTGTTGCTACTGCTAACAGTAATTTGTTTTCTTAGTTTTAATAGTAGTCACCCCTTTTGATCCTACTAGCAAAGTTCAGAGTGGAGTTAATTAGGAAATATTGAAGGGAAGCTTATTGGGTAGGGGCCTCAATCCAGTCTCAGGATTTCCAAAATAGCTTGAAGTTGGAGTATATCTGACATCTTCAGTTTACTACAGTATTTCACATTCTAGTCAAATTCTACAGTCTAGTGGTCTACTTACAAAGATTATTTCCGTCCCATTTCCATATACTGGTATACTGTGTTTGACCTAATAAGTGCCCTTCCCATATCGGAGGCTGCAATGCCCACTTGCAAACTGAATGCAGACTGAGACCATCAAAATTCTGCAGGTTTTTTTTTTGCAAATTGATAATAATAGCTAACTTTGTGTAATACATTTGTGAATGGTCAGTCTAAATTTGACCCTATTGATATTGAAAGCACCCCCTCATTCTTTTTCAATTCTTTTTCGCCCTGGGTGCTATTTGTGTCAAATATGATAGTTCCTCTCAAGAAGGAAGCAAAATAATCCCAAGTCATTCACAAAAAAGTGTGTTGTTTTCAATCATGTTTTCTTACAATTGTTTTAACTTTTGAATGTGTATTGGTTATTCACCCAATAAATTTTCTGACTAAAACGTATAAAAGTTTCAAGGTCTTAATCTTTATAGACCTCCTGTTGTGGATACAATCTCCTCATCCCAGTATTGGAGGCTGAACCAGGAGTCTGAACACGCGGAAGGTCTACACACATATATTGATCTCAGTTAATCAATGTCTTTACCTTGGTGGCCACATACCTACTGTTGGTATATGTGTGACTTCAGGGGGCTTCTCAAGATGGAGTTCAAGATAAAATACCATGTATCAGCTAAAATGGCGATCATTGAACTGTTTATAGAGTCTAAATCTGTATGTAAAGTAGTGATCTCTATAGTTAAGTGTCATCATGAAATCAAAGGAATCTGCAAATGGGGACCAAATGGGGACAATTTGCTAAAGTTTGAGACCACAAAGTTCCCTTGAGATATATACAAAGTTTTTATCCAGAGAAAAATGTAACTTGATTTTAAATGTCTGCTATCAAAGTATCTACAGAACCAGTCATGAGTTTGTAACATAATTAGTGTTATCACTGATTGCCTTATGTGGAACACTCGAATATCTAGGTCATCTAATATTAATTGGGTCAACACCAGGCCAGATTGGCATGTCAGCAATGACTGAGTGGGTGGGTCTGTACACTTTTAGTTCAGGAAGGCTCTTCAGACATTATATAAATAAACAACTTAGAAAAAGGAGGAGAAAATTTGGCTATACTGTGATGGTAATATCCAATTTGGGTCCACCGTAATGGTAATACCTATGGACAATTTCTGTACACCATGATGGTAATACCCATGAACAATTTGGGTACACTGCGATGGTAATACCCATGAACAATTTATGTACACAGTGATGGTAATACACATGAACAATTTGTGTACACCGTGATGGTAATACCCATGAACAATTTATGTACACCGTGATGGTAATACACATGGACAATTTGTGTACACCATGATGGTAATACCCATGAACAATTTATGTACACCCATGAACAATTTATGTACACTGCGATGGTAATACCCATGAACAATTTGTGTACACTGTGATGGTAATACCCATGAACAATTTTTGTATACTGTGATGGTAACACCCATGAACAATTTGGGTACAATGCGATGGTAATACCCATGAACAATTTATGTACACAGTGATGGTAATACACATGAACAATTTGTGTACACCGTGATGGTAATACCCATGAACAATTTATGTACACCGTGATGGTAATACACATGGACAATTTGTGTACACCATGATGGTAATACCCATGAACAATTTATGTACACTGCGATGGTAATACCCATGAACAATTTGTGTACACTGTGATGGTAATACCCATGAACAATTTTTGTATACTGTGATGGTAACACCCATGAACAATTTGGGTACAATGCGATGGTAATACCCATGAACAATTTATGTACACAGTGATGATAATACACATGAACAATTTATGTACACCGTGATGGTAATACACATGGACAATTTGTGTACACCATGATGGTAATACCCATGAACAATTTATGTACACTGCGATGGTAATACCCATGAACAATTTGTGTACACTGTGATGGTAATACCCATGAACAATTTTTGTATACTGTGATGGTAACACCCATGAACAATTTGGGTACAATGCGATGGTAATACCCATGAACAATTTATGTACACAGTGATGATAATACACATGAACAATTTTTGTATACTGTGATGGTAACACCCATGAACAATTTTTGTATACTGTGATGGTAACACCCATGAACAATTTGTGTACACTGTGATGGTAATACCCATGAACATTTTGGGTACAATGTGATGGTAACACCCATGAACATTTTGCTCTCGGTCTACAAAAACAGATCAGCTGATAGTGTAACTGGGGTAAATATATAGTAGGTGTTCATTGCTATGTTTGGTGGTACTACTGTAAAACTAATTAGGGAATGGGGTCACATGCTCGCTCAACCATGTCCGCTGTTACATCCTCACAGGAATCCTTTATGGAATTCTGTAGTGTTGTATTTCTCCCTAGATATCATTCAGGACAGAGTTTCTTTGTAAATGATAATGGTTTTGTATGAGTGGATCTGAGGAGTCAAACTAGTGACCAGGGTAGCTGGCTTATTGTTTTGATGTCTCCATATCTATTGTTTCTCCTGTCCATTGTGTCCCAACCTTCAACTTCTGTCCTGCTTTGTAATATATGAGGCAGACATTTCTGTTATGTTACAGTAAAACATGTTTATATAAGAAACACATCCATGGTTATAAACTTTTGTTGGTTCCCATAAGAAGTTCATTATTTGTAGCATTATTTTACTGTATTTTGTTAAAATCTGCAGTTCTCTTGTGTGATTTTACAATAAAGAAACACAAACGTTACTTGGGTATTTCATTTTGCTGGTTGATATATCAAAGAATGAAGTGCAGAAGGATCGCTCTTTGAAATGGACTATAGAGCAATCATTGAATTAAATATTGATAGCCTTTGGTTGAAATCAACAGGATTTATACTGTCAATTCACCATTAGCTTTATAGCTGAATTCTAATGGTATTTCTCCTGAAGATGATTTCTATAAAGTTATCATAGGTGTTGAAACATAGCCCCTAGACGTCCATGTAAAGCGTGCTGTAAGTAATGGTCACAGGTTCTTTATCTGTATAGCTGATGGCTATATGATTAGATCTATCATTAAGTCATCAGTTAGTCGGAGATCTGGACCTGGACGTAACTTTAGTTTGGAATGTTAGCTTAGTCTCATAACAATGTCAGTCCAGGTAAGTCAAACCATTCTATTACCCCAGACAGCTTTGATACTACAATTTTTCGGTGTGAGATATTTCTGTCTCGTCCAATACTTTGGTAAAGACAAGCTCAAGCCGTACAAGATCTTGGCTTGTTCTCAATTTTTGTATGATGGCTCAGTAACAGTAACACGTCATGACAACAATGTAATTATGTCACAAACATGGTGACAACAACCATACATTCAGATCAGGTTATCCTTGCTTGCATTAGTCAATACTAGAACAAAGTAGCGCACATGCAGTATAAGAGAAAAAGAAAATTCACATTCTTTGGGGTGAGACAGGAGATCTCAAACCTAAGGAGAAGATTCTTAATAAGCTGCATGTTAAACACTCAGAAAAGTCTAAAAAATCTTACCCCTTGTGTGGAGATTCTCTTAGCTGTCTCACCTCAAAGGGGATGAAATGTTCTATTATGAGTAGTCTGTAAAGACCACCCAAGGTACACAGACAAACTATGTTATTGTCAAGTGGTCCACAAGTATGTAAAAATGTGTCGAAATTGACCATTTTAATCCCAAGTATGTGGTCTAATTAAACAGGTGGTCATTATACAGAGGTGGTCCACATTTGATTAGTTGTATCATCCTGTCTGATTCGTTATGTCAGGTTTCAAGCTTCAATTATTTCATCCAAATGCATGACAATTTGCATACATAAAATAGGTAAATGTCAGTTACATGGTGATACAGACATAACATTACTGGACACCTTAGGCTAGGAATGTTACCTGAAATCTCGTTACACGATCACTACAGGTATCAAGATTTATATCAGATAGGGACATTAGAGATGTTACGTCATTATCTCAGGTGTGTACAGGTAAGGTGTAGAGCACGGTTCATTTAATCTGTGACAATTTCACTCCAGGTGATGTTGTAATTGGTGACAAATATGGAGGTATTTTGATGACTGTCATTTAGTTACAGGTGAATATTGGTGTTTGAAGATCAAGGTCAATATTCTGTACCAAAATAAATTCTGAACCTTGACCTGATTTGATGATGTACTTCTGTAATGAAAGACTATTGAGTTCTGATTCAATGTAATTTATAAAACACCATAAAATACTACAGGTTGAGGGCCATAGTGGTATAATGTCAGACACCTGAACCACTCAGCCACTATGTCCCAGAGGTGGAGAGCTAGTGGCAGAATGTCAGACCTCTTAACCACTCAGCCACTATGTCACAGAGGTGGAGAACTAATTGTATGTCATACACCTGAACCACTCAGCCACTATGTCCCAGAGGTGGAGGGCTAGTGCCAGAATGTCAGACACCTTAACCACTCAGCCACTATGTCCCAGAGGTGGAGAACTAGTTGTATGTCATACATCTGAACCACTCAGCCACTATGTCCCAGAGGTGGAGGACTAGTGGCAGAATGTCAGACACCTTAACCACTCAGCCACTATGTCCCAGAGGTGGAGAACTAGTTGTATGTCATACACCTGAACCACTCAGCCACTATGTCCCAGAGGTGGAGGGCTAGTGCCAGAATGTCAGACACCTTAACCACTCAGCCACTATGTCCCAGAGGTGGAGAACTAGTTGTATGTCATACATCTGAACCACTCAGCCACTATGTCCCAGAGGTGGAGGACTAGTGGCAGAATGTCAGACACCTTAACCACTCAGCCACTATGTCCCAGAGGTGGAGAACTAGTTGTATGTCATACACCTGAACCACTCAGCCACTATGTCCCAGAGGTGGAGGGCTAGTGGCAGAATGACAGAAACCTTAACCACTCAGCCACTATGTCCCAGAGGTGGAGAACTGGTTGTATATCATACACCTGAACCACTCAGCCACTATGTCCCAGAGGTGGAGGGCTAGTGGCAGAATGTCAGACACCTTAACCACTCAGCCACTATGTCCCAGAGGTGGAGAACTAGTTGTTGTATGTCATACACCTGAACCACTCAGCCACTATGTCCCAGAGGTGGACGGCTAGTGGTAGAATGTCAAACACCTTAACCACTCAGTCACTGTGACCCAGAGGTTGGGGGGCAATGACCCAGAGGTTGGGGGGCAATTGGTAGAATGTTAGACACCTTAACCACTCAGCCACTGTGACACAAAGGTGGAAGGCTAGTGCATGGTAGAATGTCAGACACCTTAACCACTCAGCCAATGTTAATGTCCCAGAGGTGGAGGGCCATATTGGTAGAATGTCAGACACCACTCTGCCACCATGACCCAGAAGTGGACAGATAGTACATAGAATGAAGGTAATTTTAGCTACTAGCCTTCTCATACCCTGTAGTGCAAAAGTAGATTTTTGGTAAATACTTTTTTTTCTGAGAAAGAAATGAATAGAGTAGTTTGTTTTAGGTTATTTGGGTGAATACGGTAGGTCTGGTAAATGAAGTGTAATTGATATAGAATACACAGCACCTTTAAGTGATTTGTACCGCTGAGACAAAATATTTAGACAAATGAGTTAGTCTAAACGCTCAAATATCCTACATATGTTCCTGGAGCTGGGATGGCAGACAATCAATATCACATGTACGTTTTGACTCTATAGGTGTAAACACCGCGCAGAGAAGCTTGGAACCTACTCTCTGGTATTCATTCATTTCTGGTGCACAATCTGAAATGTGAATTATTCGACAGCAAAAAATCCACACAATCTTTGAGAACGCTGCCTAAAGGGTAGATTTTCCTATTTGAGTGCAATCTTTCTGATTAGCTAGCCCGACCTTCGGTGACCCTTCCCATACCTTTGGGATTTGTAGGATACGTAACTACGGTTACTAAATGGCTATAAATAGCATCTGTTCCTTTTATCAACCCTATCGGTGCAGGTTAATGCTCAGAAGGAAGGTACAAATGCTATAGGTTTAAAGTACGCCAAACTTGGAACTGATGTTTTGTGCAGGCAAAACAAAAATTTAGGTAATTTTTTTTCGCTAAGAGAATCAGAATTCCAAAAAAAAAGTCAATAAAAGATAAACATTTACAGTTGTTGATAATAATGGAAACTGTACAGAACTCCTTTTCCCCCAAATGTTTTCTTTAAGAAAGCAAACTCCCATTTCTATCTGTCAAGTTCAAATATTTGGAATGTCGTAAAGCTTGAGAATATGTCGGTACATCTCATAATCAGTAGATCTAGAGAAATGTTCGCAAAAGAGCTTGCTTCTAAAACAAAAAAATCAAGCTTATAAGAAGTTCTAGAAGGACTAAATCATTTCAAAATGCTCATTTAAACTTTTGTTGTTGAAGAAATCTGAGAAATCTTGTGCGGTAATTTGGTGCATACCCTTAATTGTAGTGAAGATAGTTTACTACAACGCTGGGTATTTACTGGAGAGCATTCAGTGTATGACAGTGCAAAATCCCATTGTTATAAAAACACAGTACAACAGGAGGAATATATATACCATAGTATTTAAGAAGGGTTTTAATGGAATGTTGAAAACCCTGCTCAGTCCCATTCAGCTTAACAAATCCAAACGGATATATATCAACGCAGATCTGAGATCATTTATATCATTAAGAACAGAAATACATCTGGTAGTTTGTAAATGTGTATAAAGATCATTTTCATACATATAATAGGTATATGGCTTTACTACTGTACTTTGTACTGACAATGGGGTACTAACAATGGGTACTGACTGAAATGGAATCCTACTGTTATACATTGTGTTTACTGAATCAGGTGGTGAAAAAAGGGCCTACAAAAAGCTGAGAAGTGAACTGGTTTGTTGTATTCCTCTGGAGCAAGACCTCACTTTGATTAGTCTTGTCTGTTCATTGAGATAGCCAGTGACTGCTTCAAAAATAGTGAAAAAAACTCCTACAATTGGTTATGATGTGTTTCTACAATTGGTTATGATGTGTTTCACCAATAGGGACAAAAACTCTTACAATTAGTTATGATGTGTTACAGAAATAGGGACAAAAACTCTTACAATTAGTTATGATGTGTTACAGAAATAGGGACAAAAACTCTTACAATTAGTTATGATGTGTTACAGAAATAGGGACAAAAACTCTTACAATTATTTATGATGTGTTACAGAAATAGGGGCAAAAACTCTTACAATTTGTTATGTGTTACAGAAATAGGGACAAAAATTCTTACAATTAGTTATGGTGTGTTACAGAAATAGGGGCAAAAACTCTTACAATTAGTTATGATGTGTTACAGAAATAGGGGCAAAAACTCTTACAATTAGTTATGATGTATTACAGAAATAGGGACAAAAACTCTTACAATTAGTTATGATGTGTTTCAGAAATAGGGACAAAAATTCTTACAATTTGTTATGATGTATTACAGAAATAGGGACAAAAACTCTTACAATTAGTTATGATGTGTTTCAGAAATAGGGACAAAAATTCTTACAATTTGTTATGATGTATTACAGAAATAGGGACAAAAACTCTTACAATTAGTTATGATGTGTTTCAGAAATAGGGACAAAAATTCTTACAATTTGTTATGATGTATTACAGAAATAGGGACAAAAATTCTTACAATTAGTTATGATGTGTTTCAGAAATAGGGGCAAAAACTCTTACAATTATTTATGATGTGTTACAGAAATAGGGGCAAAAACTCTTACAATTTGTTATGTGTTACAGAAATAGGGACAAAAATTCTTACAATTAGTTATGATGTGTTACAGAAATAGGGACAAAAACTCTTACAATTAGTTATGATGTGTTACAGAAATAGGGACAAAAACTCTTACAATTAGTTATGATGTGTTACAGAAATAGGGGCAAAAACTCTTACAATTATTTATGATGTGTTACAGAAATAGGGGCAAAAACTCTTACAATTTGTTATGTGTTACAGAAATAGGGACAAAAATTCTTACAATTAGTTATGATGTGTTACAGAAATAGGGACAAAAACTCTTACAATTAGTTATGATGTGTTACAGAAATAGGGGCAAAAACTCTTACAATTAGTTATGATGTGTTACAGAAATAGGGACAAAAACTCTTACAATTTGTTATGATGTGTTACAGAAATAGGGACAAAAACTCTTACAATTAGTTATGATGTGTTTCAGAAATAGGGACAAAAACTCTTACAATTTGTTATGATGTGTTTCAGAAATAGGGACAAAAATTCTTACAATTAGTTATGATGTGTTTCAGAAATAGGGACAAAAATTCTTACAATTTGTTATGATGTATTACAGAAATAGGGACAAAAACTCTTACAATTAGTTATGATGTGTTACAGAAATAGGGACAAAAATTCTTACAATTAGTTATGATGTATTACAGAAATAGGGACAAAAACTCTTACAATTAGTTATGATGTGTTACAGAAATAGGGGCAAAAACTCTTACAATTAGTTATGATGTGTTACAGAAATAGGGGCAAAAACTCTTACAATTTGTTATGTGTTACAGAAATAGGGACAAAAATTCTTACAATTAGTTATGATGTGTGTTACAGAAATAGGGCAAAAAACTCTTACAATTTGTTATGATGTATTACAGAAATAGGGACAAAAACTCTTACAATTAGTTATGATGTGTTTCAGAAATAGGGACAAAAATTCTTACAATTAGTTATGATGTGTTACAGAAATAGGGACAAAAATTCTTACAATTAGTTATGAATGTGTTACAGAAATAGGGACAAAAATTCTTACAATTTGTTATGATGTATTACAGAAATAGGGACAAAAACTCTTACAATTAGTTATGATGTGTTTCAGAAATAGGGACAAAAATTCTTACAATTTGTTATGATGTATTACAGAAATAGGGACAAAAACTCTTACAATTAGTTATGATGTGTTTCAGAAATAGGGACAAAAATTCTTACAATTTGTTATGATGTGTTACAGAAATAGGGACAAAAACTCTTACAATTAGTTATGATGTGTTTCAGAAATAGGGGCAAAAACTCTTACAATTAGTTATGATGTGTTTCAGAAATAGGGACAAAAATTCTTACAATTTGTTATGATGTGTTACAGAAATAGGGACAAAAATTCTTACAATTAGTTATGATGTGTTTCACAGAAATAGGGACAAAAACTCTTACAATTAGTTATGATGTGTTACAGAAATAGGGACAAAAATTCTTACAATTAGTTATGATGTATTACAGAAATAGGGACAAAAACTCTTACAATTAGTTTATGATGTGTTACAGAAATAGGGGCAAAAATTCTTACAATTAGTTATGATGTATTACAGAAATAGGGACAAAAACTCTTACAATTAGTTATGATGTGTTACAGAAATAGGGGCAAAAATTCTTACAATTAGTTATGATGTATTACAGAAATAGGGACAAAAACTCTTACAATTAGTTATGATGTGTTACAGAAATAGGGACAAAAACTCTTACAATTAGTTATGATGTGTTACAGAAATAGGGACAAAAATTCTTACAATTAGTTATGATGTATTACAGAAATAGGGACAAAAACTCTTACAATTAGTTATGATGTGTTACAGAAATAGGGGCAAAAATTCTTACAATTAGTTATGATGTATTACAGAAATAGGGACAAAAACTCTTACAATTTGTTATGATGTGTTACAGAAATAGGGACAAAAACTCTTACAATTAGTTATGATGTGTTACAGAAATAGGGACAAAAATTCTTACAATTAGTTATGATGTATTACAGAAATAGGGACAAAAATTCTTACAATTAGTTATGATGTGTTACAGAAATAGGGGCAAAAATTCTTACAATTAGTTATGATGTATTACAGAAATAGGGGCAAAAATTCTTACAATTAGTTATGATGTATTACAGAAATAGGGACAAAAATTCTTACAATTAGTTATGATGTGTTACAGAAATAGGGACAAAAATCTTACAATTAGTTATGATGTGTTACAGAAATAGGGACAAAAAACTCTTACAATTAGTTATGATGTGTTACAGAAATAGGGACAAAAATTCTTACAATTAGTTATGATGTGTTACAGAAATAGGGACAAAAATTCTTACAATTAGTTATGATGTATTACAGAAATAGGGACAAAAATTCTTACAATTAGTTATGATGTGTTACAGAAATAGGGACAAAAATTTACAATTGTTATGATGTATACAAAAATCTTACAATTAGTTATGGTATTACAGAAATAGGGATAAAACCCCTTCTAAGACTACCGGTGTATACTGTACTGTAATAAGCCAAGGAAACATTTGTCTTTGCATAGCTATCCCCCTTCATTTGTAGGTGTGTGTAGTACACAAGCTTGTTGAGCCAGTATGTGACCATCCCATGTTCATACCCCAGTTTGGTCACTACATTGTCTCCTTTCCTGAATTAAATAGGACATATACAGATACCTCTAGCATCTCCCCCCTCCCCCCCTTCCATCCCCAATTATCCTTGTAATTGCTTCATTTGTGCATCTGGTGTTTGTATTCAGCCTATAACTGAAGATTCAATCTACAATACCCATGTAAAGCATGTATTTACACCGTGCTATTTACAAATATTTCCCAGCTGTTTTGTAGTGAAATCAATATTATGGTAAGGTTTAGGTGATTTGGGATTCCGAATCCTCGACAAAAACACAAATATTGTCGTGTAATGACATTCCTTGTGTAAAGCCAACATTCTCCTGAGGATTTACTCGGATTATAGACAATCGTAGATATCCTGGTCACAGTGACTTAATTGGTCAATGATAGAACGATCGATTGTAAGATATCAATATTCTGATTTCATTACCGGTCACTTGTGACGTGGAACTAGTACGATGTAAAAACAAATTGAAGCATTAGGAGATCTGCTTTGTGCCTACAGTGTCTAGATAAGCGGGGAGTTACATACAGAGGAATTCTACACTGGTCGATTATTTGTTTATGGACCTGTTTTGGGGATAATGGCAATATTTATGTACCTGTGTTTGGGACAATGGCAAAATTCAACAAGGCATAAGATTATGTTTCAAGTACATATGACTTCTGTTGGCTAACAGGAGAGGAGAAAATACAGCTGCTATTTTGGGTTTTGAACCCCACACCTTTAAACACTGCTGGTTGCTCTGCCGGTTGCTTTGCTGAGTGAGGTAACTGCAGGTCAGTTGTAATCGACCTAGACAAGTGTTGGTTACTGTATATTACAGATATGACTGCTTCAAGCTGGTACAAGTGTTCTGAGTTTTGTTACCCTATAAAGAAGCTCTTGATACTGCCCTATATATACATATTATAATAGATTGCACACTATGTAAATATATAGGGCCTTGGCTGGTGCAAGCGTTTCCTGTTCTACACTGTAAGTAAATAGATCTACTGAGGAAGGTCTGACTGTAGCTAACACAGGATATTGATTGTTACTCTGGAAGGAACATCATCCTGAAGTCTAAACCCCTAACAACAAAATAGATATATTTATCATATAGCATATTGTCGAAACTCTTAACAGAAAAATAGATATATATATCATTTATATAGCATATTGTCGAAACTCTTAACAGAAAAATAGATATATATATCATATGCATTGTATGTTATCTAAAACCCTAACAACAAATATACCATAGACAGATTGGACCATCCAAGAAAATATTTGTGTTTCTGGTAACCATATATCATCCCTATAAAATCACTGTGAATTATCCATCAAAAGCTACAAAATTGTTTGTTTTGCACAAAATTTGGAACAAATGAACTGATTTCTTTCTATATAATTAGGATATCAAGAATAAGAAATCAACTCCATGGTTTAATAGGTTTCAATGAAAAATAAAGAGAAAATGTAAAATCAAATTAAAAAAAAAAATTCTGTAACTTTCCACCCTTCTGTTTCAATCGTGTTAGCGGAAACGTGTATATTGTTTTGTTTGTCCTAGTAGGGAGGGTTGAGTGATGCGAGTTAGAACAGAAAACAAAGCCGAGCATTAATTCAAGCATGAAGTCAGGATCTATTCATTCATCTTTGTTTACATCCTGTATAAATAACAATGACACTTGTTTGTCTTGATAAACAATTGCGTTTATTGGCCCATAAATGCAACACAAAACTTTTTGTCTATAAGTTAAATATACAATGGCATTTATTGGCTTATGAATGCAATGCAGAGGAACTGGTTTGGGTAAATTAACTGAACTATGTGTTAAGTACCTTATAAGTACCAAAATGAACTGGATCATTTAGTAAACAAATAAATACAAATTACTCATTTTACATGTGGTTAGGATAATTTGTCAGAGCATATATTCTGGTCATGTGGTCATGATCAGTAGTAACTTAGTGGTCAGTTACATTTTCCTACACTCTGGGTGATGAGTTTGAACCCATCTGGTTTTCAAGCTACTTAGAATGGATTGTTGGTTTCTTTCCTTGTACTCCGCTTTTCTCTTCCTCCTTATATCTAACCTGGCATGTTCTGAAGAAAAAAATGGGGCCGTGGTGGCCGAATGGTAAGATATCCCAATATATGACCAAAAAGCTATCCACCTCTGGGTTGTGGATTCGAATCCCAACCATCCAACCAGAATAAGACCCACTTTACCTGTTTTGACCTTTACACAGAATATGGAATAAGAATGTTCTGACAATTTTGAAATCTCTGAGAAAAAAAAATAAAAAATATTCCGAGTGAGGTGTTATCTCTGTTTGACAGGCTGTTTCCTGTATTGTGATCACAGAACACAACAGTTAGGACGGATGATTTAAGAATGGCTCTGTTATCACACTGTAGAGTATGATATGCCTATTTTATCTTGACTTAGCAATGTCTGAGGTTATAGCCAATACAACAGATTGCAGCATTTTTTTTTCTCCCTAGTACATTATGGTTTTGTAATGGCAGATGGTAGGTATCTATGTAAGGGCAGGTCTGGGTAATATCACTGTATTTAACAGGCTGTGTATCAGTTATCTCCCCTGGGTAATTTTATAGGCGATTATCTCCCCTGATATCCTTGAGGTACTGGAAATGGTCTATAACATATTCCCAATTTATTTGGAATTATTGGTGAATGTTTGTAAAGGTATTGGAAACAGTGTCAGCTTTTGAAGCAAGTGAAAATTGAACCTTTATTCTTGAACCTACAAATTTGTAGCAATTGCTTTATCAGTTAATCTTTATAGTGGTCTTTAATAACTCATGATATTGTAATCTTAATTTTGCTATTGTGAAACCTTGTCCTGTTTGCATCTTTTTTTTGTTTTTTATCAATGAAATAAAAAAAAAAGGAAAAGAAGGACCTGATAGTTTATCATGAAGTTATGATCATTAAGTTTTAGAAAAGAGAGAGGTCCATATTGATCTGAAATGTAATATAGCTCTGTAAATCATAACAGTATGTCTAGTCTATTATAGGACATGTAGTTTGTCATCCTGATGTCTATATAGACTTGTAACAGTATACGCTTGTAAAATTTGCCGGATATTCTCACCAGAACTTACTTCCTGTCAGTACACCAACTCAGACTCATAACAATTACAACTATAGGGTGTTTTAGGATTGGTGATGTCATATGATGCTGGTTACAAAGGAAACTTGATTAAAAATGTAATAAGTTGAGGTGTGCTGCTCGGTATCTTCACTAGTACTGTGTACGTTACAGTGAGATAGCACTATAATGTCAATGTTATGTGACTGGATTGCAGTTGGACGCTCTTCAATGTTTAACAATCCTTAAACAAAAAGAAATCATTTAAGGATTGATGTGCAGCAATTTATAACCAAAATAAAATGTAATCAGGAAAGAAATGATGATCAATGAGATACAAATTTTGAAATATTTCTTAATTATACAATATGGAAGCCATATTGATTTTGTTGAACGGCTTCTAGATTTGTGGTCGCAAAGGCATCTGGTGAAATTGCAGGGAAAATTTGTTTATTTTCACAAAATTGTTAGGTGATATATGGTCACTAGAGTAAATGTAAAAATGTTGATGCATGCTATTTTTTCATTGACTGTCAGAAATTATAGGGAGACTTTACATTTTACAGTAGCTAGAACAAAATGCATGGAGAATTTATAATGTTGGTTTCCCTGTCACAATGTTTTATTTCCTTTGCGATGTGTAAGACTAAATGTCAGACGAGAATAAAACCGAATAATTTCTCCATTTCCAAGAGACATCAACCTTGAGTATGTTCCCAGGTTATCAGCTGAAGTTTTAGTAAATATATAGTAACGATTACGATCATGATTCTGTAATAACGTTATCTGGTGATAATGGAACCCAAGTACATAAAATTGGAGAAAGTTGGGAATAATTATGTGGGGTTTGTTATGACCTTCCCAAAGGTCATCAAGATCAGAGTTACAAAATTTGAATTAACATAACGGTTTATGTCCGTATAGACTTATTTGGTGACAAAAATCCAATAAGATGCAACAAAAGCGCCGACAAAGGAGCAGTTTGTTCTGGTACAGTTGCACATTATGGATTTAACACTGTAAGCTTGTATAAGATGGGGATACGGGCTGAGAAGTATAGGATATTTCTTTTGTCTGTAATGAGATTGACTAGAAAGTATGGCTTATGGTGCTTGTGATTTTAAAATTCTGTGAGGTTTCTGGTTGTAGATATTTTAAAGATGGTTTCATCTACCAAAGTCTTGAGATATAGTACCAAACTATAAAAATAAATATTGTGAATATACTGATTTTTGCAGTATTGTATTTTAGCGCGTGTTACACTGACTTTGAAGTGCTAATCCTGCGGTGTTATATTTTGTAAACACATATTTCTGATATTAAACCACTGATTAAGGGATTCGCGCTCATTTATACCAGCGCTAAAAAATGATAATTGAGATCTAATCACTTGTACTGTTGTATATTTACAGAAGCTGGATATGGATAGAAGTGGACTGAACAAAATGAAGAAGTCAATCAAAGCTCTGTACAACTCCGTAAAACGTAAGATTTCAGGGCTATCACAGGTCAATGTCAAATGTTACAGTAGAAATATTTCTTGGGTCAAAGGTCAATGTCAGATGTAATGTAAAGGTTGAAATATTTCTTGGGTCAAAGGTCAATTTCAAATGTAAAGGGTGAAATATTTCCGAGGCCAATGGTCAATGTCAAATGTAATGGTTGAAATATTCTTGAGAGACAAGGTCAAATGTGAGAATTTAGATTTTGCCTAAAGAGAAAAGTAAAAGCTAAGAATTTTCTTATTCCATGGGTTCAAAGGTCAATATGAAGTATCCACATGATGTTTGTTATGAAATGGGTTAATTAACCAGCTACTACAAGAAACAATATATCTTATCCCTTTCTGTGCATGCAAATAAGTAACAAATCTCATAGAGGTATATCTACATCTGTAGGGCAATATTTGTAGGTTAAGTCTAGAATACTCATTCCAAAATATTGGCGAGTCCACTGCACAGGAAAAGCAAGAGTCCATCATTTGTATACAAGAGTCCCTAGATATACACTATTTGCAACCTTGTAATAATGCTGGTATTTGTGGATTCCGATGGGAAATATCAATTATAACACATAAAGGTATAAATGCTGGCAGATAAATAGAGCTAGAAATGTTAGTCCAGGGATGGACTGCATGGACCTGTGGCTTATAGAATCAGGAAATGTTATATTGATGTGAATCCAGGACCACAGGGCTAAGCTTCCCAATTAATATTGGGGCGAGATTCCGTTGAATTCATCTGTCGGCCATTGAGTAGACTGGAGATGAGGTATTTAACCCTTGGCAGGGGTTCAAAATATGTAGTTACTCTCTGGTTAGGTTTGCTGAAGTACTTGGGAGTATGATGTGCTGACATCACCGAGTGTCTCTGTAATAAATGTTGATCTCAGAGTACCTTTAAAAAGATTTATACACATGAGTTTTATACATACAGGGTTGTGGCAGTTTGTATGCAGCTCAGATGTCCAAAGCAGTACATACTGTAGACATCTATAAAGGACGAGGACAAAAGGAAAAGAAAGGGGAAATCATTAATGGATATTTTTTGGGCCATCAATTAGCATCCTTATTAATTAAGAATATTGAAAATTTCTGAAAAGAGATGTAATTTAAATGAAAAGAAGGCCTAATTTCAAGTAATGTTTACAACACAGAACAAAGTGACAAAAAATTTGACTTTAGGTAAGAAGATGGCATGGAATTAAAAAATGAGGAAACTTAAATGTATCCATTTATAAGGAAGAACCTGAAGGCTGTAATTGCCTCTTTTCAAAAAAAAAAAAAAAAAAAAAAAAGCTGTAATTGATCCCTAATGTTATATAAGGAAAAATGAAAGATAAATAAAAAAAATTATCTTGGCTTTAATTGCCTTTCAAAGAAGATGTTATATTCGGCCTTTAATCTTTTAAATAAAGAATGGGTCTTGGCTCAGATGAAATGTATATTGAGGAAATCTCACTTTAGAACTGTAAACAGAAATTTAATGTAGATTTTCCACATTCATATTAGATCTCAGAACTATTATTTGATGAATCATCTTTATCAGGGTGCAGTATTTGTACAGTGTACGTGTGTTATGCCTGTAGATTGATTCCTACATAAGCTGTTTCTCCATATTAGGACATTATATATTAATTATGGGCTTATGTTCTGTGGGGAAACCTAGCGGGATTGTTCCCTGGAACTCTTCCAATGTGGAGGGAGTTTGTTATCGACATTGGACGATGCATACATATATATTACAGGTCAAATTAGTTACCATATCCAACCAAATAAGCGCCCATGTCCCTGTAAGCACCCCTCCCCCTTTTTGAGGCCTCAATTTCAATTGCCCGGGCATAAAAAAGACCAAAACTATCAAATCTGTATAGATCTACACTTTGCTTTGCAATATATTTCATCTTATTTAGCACCTTTTCATTTTTCAATTTTTTAAACAATCGTATAGCAATAATTTCATCTTATTTAGCACCTTTTCATTTTTCAATTTTTTAAACAAATACGGTATGAATTTTGGACAGGCATATGTTGCAGGAAGCTGAGTGTTTTCTTTGAACAGGCTGATGGGCTGGGTATCAACATGGAAAAGTAGAAGGTTTATTATGCATTTGTTTATATTATTGATGGCCTTGACCTTCATTTCACTTGAATGTTTTCTCATTAACATATAATAGTAACTTAGGAAAGATAATGAATGGCACAGACTCATTTAGCTATATGAAATCGGTCTTGGCTGGAACAAAATACAATATTATGCTCTTCAAAATTTTACTTTACTGTTATGATGTTGGTTGTTATCTGTTTACTCCAATGGAAATACACAGCTGTCTTTAGAAAATGTTATAATACAGAAGGAATTCTTGTAAACTGATGAGAGGCAAAACTAAAAAAAAAAGCAAACCTTAGGATGGTCGCCTGTCTAAATTTATCCTTGAGTTGTTGTTGAAACTGAAGAATGTAAGAAAAAAAATCGGTTGATGCAGATTTTGATATTCAATTAGCTTATCTTTCAATCATTGGTTAAATGTATAGCTTGGATTCACTACTGAGTTACAATTACTGAACTAAAGGCTGTGAAGGGCTTTAATTAATTCAAACTCAAAGAATGAGAAGTTTGTTTATATTGCTTCCTGTTTATTGCACATTCTTGTTCTGAAATAACTTTGGGAAAAAAAGGAAAGTGAAGAAACTATAGTCTGTTTCAAAATGTGTTCATGAAACTTGTAAAGAAGGAGAAGTTGGAGAATGTATTCTGTACTACATGGAATACCTCTCAGAGTTATCATCAAATGTTTGTTTCAAGTTATTAAACAAATTGAGACACATTTCCGAGTTAAGAACAAATTGAAAATTTGTGTAAGGACCTTAAAAGCATCTTCACAGGAATCATTAGCTAACATGCATGTCAGGCATTTAAACGGAAAAAACCTGTGAATTTGCTGCAACAGCCGAGCAACCGTTCACAGATAACACATTCCCGACAGCTATAATGGTAAAAACTTATTATGAGACAGCCGCAGAAATGTTTTGTTTCTATAACATCTTCTGGAATAATGAAAGTCTACAAAAATGACTTTAATTAAAAGGAAAATTGAAAGTAGGAAAATCTATAAATAGCTGTGGTATACTTATCTTTAGATGCTACTGATATAAACTAGAGTTTACAAAGATAAGCACTATCTGTATTTGATCCAATAAGCATCCAACTGGCAGGGCACTTAAAATTTAGAAAATTGACGTGAATGGTAAGAGGGAATTGGCTTATACGTAATGGGACCTGATTTAGACCATTCACATGATAATTACAATGATGTAAGCCATAAATTGATTAAAGAAAAGTTTTATTCATATTTTCATTCTGCATTTGATAAAGATTAAAATTCAAAAGGCGGCGGAGTGGTTTATTGGGACAGGTTGTCCATTGGGTGGAATGTGGTAATATGTTTATTAGCATTCACTATTGGCTGACAGGGGTGTCCATTGGGTGGAATGTGGTAATATGTTTATTAGCATTCACTATTGGCTGACAGGGGTGTCCATTGGGTGGAATGTGGTGATGTGTTTACTAGTATTTACACAGAAGGAAATGATGAAGGACTGAGATGGGACTAAACCTTAGGATAAACAGGGATGAGATAATTCTACATACACATGTGATGACACCAGATGTAATGTGATGTATTACTGTCCCATCCTTTAGGATCAGATGAATCACATTATTATACCTTAGTTGATGAACAGTGGGAGGACTGGGTAAGGAGACTCTATAAGGGCTGGCTTTACTGGTCATAACAATGTATATGATGTATACTTGGCTGGATATCAAAGCCCAATAATAGGTACTTGTGGTGTAATGATTTGGTCTGTACCACATTTGACCTAATAATTAGATCCATTATAGCTGTGTAGTTAATCTATGAATGTCTGAGCCTATTCTAGTGGTTATGAGATTGTGTCCACCTTCTCTGAGGCATATGTATACGGGTCAAATGTTTTTGTGATTAAAAAGCAGCTTTTAAATTTTCAAGTCATGCTATCATGATATATATGAGTGAAACATTTCTCAAGATTTTGCAGATCAAATTTTTGCATTCATAGCAATATTGTGACATCTCAAAAATAGCATCCCTGCTGTATAGTAATTTCTCATCTTCATCTAGATCTCTGGGTGCTTTGCTCTTTGTTTTGAAATTGAGATCTTCACCTCGGAGTGGTAATTCAGGGATTAAACCATTACACCCTGGGCGTTTACATGGTTATCTATAGTATTTTAGTCTTTGGTGGTAAATCAGTGATTAATCTATTACACCCTGGGCGTTCACATGGTTATATATGGTAATTTAGTCTTTGGTGGTAATTCCATTATTGAACCATTACGCCTGGGTGTTAACATGGTTATCTATGGTATTTTAGTCTTCAGTGGTAATTCAGTGATAAAACCATTACACCCTGGGCATTGACATGGTTATCTATGGTATTTTATTCCTTGGTGGTAATTCAGTGATGTGTGCCGGTACAGCATCAGTCATCACATAAATGTAGACAGACCGAGCTGATATATATCAATAAAAAATCCAAGCTTAAACAAACAAAAAACAGAAAAAAGCACCAGACAAGAAAAAATTGAATTCAAAGAATTTTGACAGGATGGCTGCCATGAATGATAAACTTTACTTGGTGTTGTGTAGAGAAAAAAAAACACATTTCTAAAGGTATATCGTGTTTACAAATAGATCAGCTTTAACATTTTGGACTATTGCAAATCAGATTTGTTTCAGCATCCTTGTTTAGTGTACAGCAGGAAAAATGTGGTATTAAAAATTTGGTGTATTATATTGCTGTGGTTGATTTAGACATAGGCAAGTGTGAAACAGTTAGCATCCACACAGATCTGTTTGTAAAATAAGATGCAGGCTGTAGTGTTATGTTAACCTGATTTGTGTTTTAACAGACTGTTATTTCTGAAATGTGTGAAATATGTTTATATTTCGAGTGTTATGAACAAATCTTTGAAACTAGATAGAAAAAGATCTATTTATCTAGATATTTGCCAGATGTTACCTGTGCTGAAGTGTGAGCTAAGTTAATAGCTGGTGTTTTCTGAAACAGACTATAGACATATTACCTTCAGCATATTATCCTGTCAATGAAGATGTATGGTGTTGTTAAAACTTATCTCCTTCAGACATGCTCAGTTGTCTATCAACAACACGTTGATGAGGCTGACAAGGGGAAATATCTTCTCAGATATGTTCAGTTGTATTATAACAACAACAGGTTGATGAGGCTGGAGAGGGGGGAGGGAGGGATATCTCCTTCAGACATGCTCAGATGTCTATCAACAACAGGTTGATGAGGCTGGAGAGGGGAGAGGGAAATCTCCTTCAGATATGCTCAGTTGTCTATCAACAACACGTTGATGAAGCTGACAATGGGAGAGGGAAATATCTCCTCAGACATGTTCAGTTAGCTATCAACAACAGGTTGATGAGGCTGGAGAGGGGGGAGGGACATCTCCTTCAAACATGCTCAGTGTATTATAACAACAGGTTGATGAGGCTGGAGAGGGGAGAGGGATATCTCCTTAGACATTTTCAGTTGTTTTATAACAACAACAGGTTGATGAGGCTGGAGAGGGGAGAGGGACATCTCCTTCTGACATGCTCAGTGTATTATAACAACAGGTTGATGAGGCTGGAGAGGGGGGAGGGAAATATCTCCTCAGACATGTTCAGATGACTATCAACAACAGGTTGATGAGGCTGGAGAGGGGAGAGGGATATCTCCTTCAGACATGCTCAGTGTATTATAACAACAGGTTGATGAGGCTGGAGAGGGGGGAGGGATATCTCCTTCTGACATGCTCAGATGTCTATCAACAACAGGTTGATGAGGCTGGAGAGGGAGGAGGGATATCTCCTTCAGACATGTTCAGATGTCTATCAACAACAGGTTGATGAGGCTGGAGAGGGGGGAGGGATATCTCCTTCTGACATGCTCAGATGTCTATCAACAACAGGTTGATGAGGCTGGAGAGGGGGGAGGGATATCTCCTTCTGACATGCTCAGTGTATTATAACAACAGGTTGATGAGGCTGGAGAGGGGGGAGGGATATCTCCTTAGACATTTTCAGTTGTTTTATAACAACAACAGGTTGATAAGGCTGGAGAGGGGGGAGGGATATCTCCTTAGACATTTTCAGTTGTTTTATAACAACAACAGGTTGATAAGGCTGGAGAGGGGGGAGGGATATCTCCTTAGACATTTTCAGTTGTTTTATAACAACAACAGGTTGATGAGGCTGGAGAGGGGGGAGGGATATCTCCTCAGACATTTTCAGTTGTTTTATAACAACAACAGGTTGATAAGGCTGGAGAGGGGGTAGGGATGGGGAGAGATCTCCTTAGATGTACTTAAATATCTGTTTACAACAGATACTGATGGGGAAGTTTGGGTCAGTGTTTGGAATAAAAGTATGAACAGAAGAATATTGTAAATATTTTTGACAGTGTGAAGAATTTTAAATGAAAGTTTTATTGATTTATTGACAATTTTGTCTAATTTTCAATAAATTATAGTTGAATATATTTGAAGGTTAGCAGTGACCTATAAAGTGATATTTTTAGCCCACCATCAACAGATGGTGGGCTATTCAAATCGCTTTTTGTCCGTGGGCCGTCCATCCGTCCGTCCGTCCGTCCATCCGTCCGTCCGTCCTTCCGTCTGTTAACAATTCTTGTTACCGCTATTTTTCAGAAAGTACTGAAGGGATGTTTCTCAAATTTCATACGTAGGTTCCCCTAGGGGCCTAGTTGTGCATATTGCATTTTGGGACCGATCGATGAACAAGATGGCCGACAGGCTGCCATCTTGGATTTTGACAATTGAACTTTTGTTACAGCTATTTCTCAGAAAGTACGAAAGGGATCTGTCTCAAATTGCATGTGCAGATTCCCCTAGGGGCCTAGTTGTGCATATTGCATTTTGTGACTGATTGAATAACAAGATGGCCGACAGGCCGCCATCTTGGATTTTGATAGTTAAAGCTTGTAACCACTATTTCTCAGAAAGTACTCAAGGGATCTGTATCAAATTGCATGTGCAGGTTCCCCTAGGGGTCTAGTTGTGCATATTGCATTTTCAGACCCATCGGTGAACAAGATGGCCGACAGGACGCCAACTTGGATTTTGATAGTTGAAGCTTGTTACCACTATTTCTTAGAAAGTACTGAAGGGATCTGTCTCAAATTTCATGTGCAGGTTCCCCTAGGTCCCTGGTTATGCATATTGCATTTTGGTACCGATCAGTGAACAAGATGGCAGACAGGACGCCATCTTTGATTTTGACAATTGAAGTTTTTTTCCGCTATGTCTAAGAATGTACTGAGTGATCTTTCTCCAATTGTATATGCAGGTTCTTCTAGGGGTCTAGTTGTGCATATTGCATTTTAGGACCGATTGGTGAACAAGATGGCTGACAGGTAGCCATCTAGGATTTTGATAATTGAAGTTTGTTACTGTTATATATCTCAGAAAGCAGTCAAAGGATCTTTCTGAAATTTCATGTGTAGCAATATGTAGTTAAAGCTTGAAAAGCAGAGAAAAGATCCCTCTTTCCTTTGTCAGACAAAGATCGTTCGTAGGTGGGCGCCAAGATCCCTCTGGGATCTCTTATAAGGTCATCTGACCCAAAGGGTCAGGATGACCTTTTATCATCATGCACATTAGAACTTTTCATTCTAATGACTTCTTCTCAATAACAGAAAGGCCCAGGGTACTGATATTTGGCCTGTAGCATGCTGGGAGTGAAGGGCTACCAAGTTTGTTCAAATGAATGACCTTAACCTTCATTCAAGGTCACATGGGTCAAAAAAGTTAAAATCTTCAAACGACTTCTTCTCAAGAACTAGAAGGCCAAGGGTATTGATATTGGGCCTCTAGCATGCTGGGATGAAGGTTTGTTCAAATGAATGACCTTGACCTTCATTGACAGGGATCGGATAGGCTAAAATCTTTTAAACAACTTCTTGTGAATAACTAAGAGGCCTAGAGACCTGATATTGGGCCTCTCACATGCTAGGATGAAGGGCTATCAAGTTTGTTCAAATCAATGACCTTGATCTTCATTCAAGGTCACAGGGGTTAAAAATGCTAAAATCTTTAAAACAAAATCTTCTCAATAACCAGAAGGTCAAGGGTACTGATTTTGGGCATGTAGCATGCTGGGATGAAGGGCTACCAAGTTTCTTCAAATGAATGACCTTGATCTTCATTCAAGGTTACGGGTCAAATAGGATAAGATCTTCAAACGACTTCTTCTCAAGAACCAGAAGGCCCTGGGTATTGATATTAGGCCTGTAGTATGCTGGTATGAAGGACTACCAAGTTTGTTCAAATGAATGATCTTGACCTTCATTTAAGGTCACAGGGGTCAAATAGACTAAAATCCTTTAAACAACTTCTTGTGAATAACTAAGAGGCCTACAGACCTGATATTGGGCCCCTGACATGGTGGGATGAAGGGCTATTAAGTTTGTTCAAATCAATGACCTTGATCTTCATTCAAGGTCACAGGGGTCAAAATGCTAAAAATTTTTAACGACTTCTCAATAATCAGAAGGCCCAGAGTACTGATATTGAGCATGTAGCATGCTGGGATGAAGGGCTACCAAGTTTCTTCAAATGAATGACCCTGACTTTCATTCAAGGTCACAGGGATCAAAAAGGTTAAAATCTTTAAACGACTTCTTCTCAAGAACCGGAAGGCCCAGGGTACTGATATTGGGCCAGTATAATGCTGGGATGAAGGGCTACCAAATTTGTTCAAATGGATGATCTTGACCTTCATTTAAGGTCACAGGGGTCAAATAGGCTAAAATCCTTTAAACAACTTCTGTTCAAGAACAGAAAGGCTCAGGGTTCATATATTTGGCTTGCAACATGCTTGGATGAAGGGCTACCAAGTTTGTTCAAATGAATGACCTTGACCTTCATTCAAGGTCACATGGGTCAAATAGGCTAAAATCTTTAAACAATTTCTTATCAATAACCAGAAGGCCCAGGGTACTGATATTGGGCATGTATCATGCTGGGATGAAGGGCTACCAAATTTGTTCAAAAGGATGATCTTGACCTTCATTTAAGGTCACAGGGGTCAAATAGGCTAAAATAACTAAGAGCCCTAGAGACCTTATATTGAGCCTGTGACATGCTGGGATGAAGGGATACCACATTTGTTTTAAAATAAATGACCTTGATCTTCATTCAAGATCACAGGGGTCAAAATGGCTTAAATGCTTAAATGACTATATTGTATTGTGCCAATAGTCAGATGACCGTTAAGGCCCATGGGCCTCTTGTCTATATCAGTATTCAAAAAATGTGTAAAACGATACTGTCAAACTGTATAGTTGTTACGCCACTTTAATTTACCTTTTCATCAAATTACAGTATATGTGCACAGGTAGTTAACTTTGTAGATTGAACCTGTTCTGTGGTTTCATTTATGGCTATTATGTGATGTAACCACTGGAAAAGTATATCACTGAGGAGAAATAACTGTCCTGTATATTGAGTGATGTAACCACTGGAAAAGTATATCACTGAGGAGAAATAACTGTCCTGTATATTGAGTGCTGTCAGTGTGAATCTCAGAGTTACTAAGTGCTTGTTGTAGACATTTAAGTGAAGGAGTTGTATGTCACCAATGCAGGGGTTTAAATATCAGGCGGTACATGGTACATTTTGCCAGTTGAACTTGACTGTGTAATTTTGGCTAATTACATTATATAGCATACAGATAGTATAGAAAAGTACCTCCTGAAATTGCAATTGTACCGCCTCACCTGAAAGATAATGGAACCCCTGCCAATGTGTAAAAAACTTTGATCTTTCTTATCAGGTCTAGCCATGCCATATGGCCATGTCATAAATATCATAAGACACATGTGTAATAACACTATTGTGACGTCACAGGTAGTTTTGACGTCATAGGTAGTTTTGACGTCATAATATTTATATGATTTCGCATGATTGTCTCAGTAGACGGAAACATCACATTCGAGCTGGATCTCTACTGTTTTATATAGAGACAAAATTAAAAGTTTTGCTTATATATCTATTGATAAAAGTTATGTAATAAATAGAATCTTACACTCGTGACTATTTGACATGAAATTTGGCAAACTCATTCAATAATTTGATATGCCACTCACCCAAAGGCTCGTGGCATATCAAATTTTTGTACTCGTTTGATAAATTTCATATTACATAGTCACTCATGTAAGATCCTCTCTATCAAAGACGCCCTGTCCTGTATGATGAGGCTCCACTACCCTTTACTATCGAGACAGCATGCTACCATAATAAAGCATGAATAAGAAAAATTCACACAAGGCCAGTTTATGCCTCCACATTTATATTTATACTGCCATCAGCCTAAAGGGGTTTCCCAATGTTGCCTTGTATTTTTTATTACCAATTATTGAAATCAGAGTGTCAGTTGTGATGATTTTAACTTATTTTGTTTCTTGTCTTTTTAGGCCATGTGGACAATGAGGGAACACTAGCAGAAAACCTTGATAATCTGGGGAGGGGAAGAGTCGATCAAGAGGTTCAAATAAGTAAGTTTAATAAACATAAAAAAGAACAGGCATACGAGGATCGATTACTGTAATCAAATGTTTGGACGGTTACTACAAATGAAAGTTCTTATAATGCTTATAAAGTTTTTTGTGTTGGTTGCATTGACGAACTATATCCGATGATACACTGTATTATTGCGCAGTAAAAGTTAATAGTTTTAACCTATGTGTCTGTCACTGGGAGTTGTGTCTTTTGTTTATCAACAACTACGTTATATTGAAAGGGGAAAGGTACAAAAGTTATCAACATAAACTTACAAAATATAATGATGATATAGATCTATATATGTACGAGCATTTTAAAGTGACAAATAAACTTATATTGCCGTGTAATGTACGGTAGCCTTATGAAGACTTGCTAAAGTCTGATGTATCGTATGAAGTTTTTTTGATGTTAGCGTTCTTATGAATTCAAAAGAAATTTGAGTGTTATAAGTAACCAAAAATTGAACCTTTTACTTGGCAAAAGTATATGGCTAGGTTTTATTATGAGTCAAAGTCGGCAAAGCACAACTCACAGTATAATGTTCTGCACGATAATATCTCGCCAACCAGTTACTCTTAGGCTTACGAAGACTTGCTAAAGTCCGGTACATTACATGAAGCTTTCTTGATGTTAACGGCTAGCGATCTTGTGAATTTAAAAGAAATCCGAGTGATATATGTAGTGAAATAATGTACCTTTTATTCGGCAAAAGTATCTGGCCATGATTTATTAGTCAAAAGTCGTTAAAGCAACCCATTTAAGTTTTCTAAAAAGGAAACCAAAACATATCCAGAAATGGTAATATTTCTAATGTTATACTTTTCCGAAATATTCTTCAATGTTAAGTGGATATTAAGATACGGATATGTTTACTTATTATTTTTTGTCTTTGAAGAGACATCGATGAAATTAATAATTTAGTAATTAAAAAAGAATTATAAAAAATGATACTCAGATTCTGAACGGTTTCATTGGTGTCGAAATTGTTATTTCAGAAATTATTTAGAAAAAATGTATTACAGTTATTTCAGGAAAATGAGTTATTCAACTTATTAATCTTGAAAAACTTAAAATATCATAAAACAAATACGGTATACTGTAGATATATTTTGTTAAACTCCGAAATTCAACACTGCACACTAAAAGTATACTAAATTCAATACAGAGGATTCCGCTTATTTGCATAGGTCATTTTCCAGAAGAAAATATGCAAATAACCGGAGTATTCAAATAGGCGGAGATGACATTTTGCACCTCCGTTTGACCCCACACAGTTGTATGTGAATAGGCAAATAGATATTGTTTCGTTTACTTGATAAATACGTAAATTATTTACACTTAAAACAAACCACAAGTAATTATTTTCGAAGTTGTAAATCGATTTTAATTGTTTAATAACACAAAATATTCCAATATTAGATTCTTGTTTACGTTAGATCGACACGTGAATATTTGAGAAACAGCTAAACGATCGATATCAAATGCAATAAGATTCTACTAAACAGGATTGGATTTGTGTCTACAATTCTAAACATAAATAATAAACAAATTTACGTACATTTGCCTGGCAAAATGAACTTACGATCGTGATTAAACTTCAGTGCCGATCAACTAGTAGTGTTGCTTTTACACATGTGCATATGAATTCGAAAATGGCGGCAGGTGATGAAGCCATGCGTTCACTCGACCTAAATGTCTTTTGAGAATTCTCCCTGTATTGTTGATCTATGCGGCGAATAGCTTGATAAGATTTCAGAAATTAATGCATATTCAAGTAGCAATGAAACAATTAACGTAGCAAGTATCTTTTGTATCCTAAGCTTACATACTGTACGAAACTTGCGGTAGTCATTGCACGCCGACTTTGCATGCTTTTTATGTCTCGTTCAACGAGACGCTTGATACGCACATGTCTGTAGTAGTCAACAAGACTCTGGTTGAACGAGACTACTCATGAATGGCGATTGTTGTAAGGAAGGGATTCGGTAAGGAAGCATGGTTTCTCCAACCGATCGCGAACTAAGGGTACGTTACGTTAATGAATAAACATATTTGAATGTGCAAATGCTTTAATTAGATGTTTGAGTCAGTGAATATACTAAAGTTATGATCAACCGCTGCTGATGTAAATCGTAACAGCGTCGAATACCTTTGCAGATTCATGCATAAAATAACAAGCTATACTATAACGTTAATCTGTTACCAGGATGATTTCTAGTAAAAGCGAAGTATCTTGAAACATATATCGGCGAATTTCGTTAAAAATATATTGCAAAATTGAAAAATATTCGATTTTATTTTTAGAATTTCCCAAATATTTTATTCAAATAACCGGAGGTCATGTAAAAGTCTATGCAAATACACGGAGTTGAAAAACAAAGATAAAGAAGGAAAAAATCGGGACCGCAGAATTTTAAGCAAATAACCGAAATATTCGAATAACCGTTATTCGATTATGTGGAGTCCTCTGTATTTAAAAGAAAAACCTATTTCTTTATTATTTGGTTTGGATCCATCACTCACAGCATCTATGAGTGGCCTTGGCACTTTGATCTCCCTTCCCTGCCCTTTTTAACCATAACTTCAAGGAACTATCAATCTGGTACTAGATATTGAAAGTGTACTGGTATTGCTGCTGGTATATGTACAGAGAGTTATCTCCCTTTCTTGTTCTATTTAGCTCCAGCTGTGATCTACAGATATTTGACCTTAAGGATGATCTATTGATATTTCTCTATGCATAGGGAAGCATACTTTCAAGAGTTATCTCCCCATTCTTGTCCTACGTAGCTCCAAGGATCTATAGATATTTCACACTATATAGGGAAGCATACTTCCAAGAGTTATCTCCCTTTCTTGTCCTACATAGCTCCAAGGATCTATAGATATATTTCACTCTATATAGGGGAAGCATACTTCCAAGAGTTATCTCCCTTTCTTGTCCTACGTAGCTCCAAGGGTCTATAGTTATTTCACTCTATATAGGGAAGCATACTTCCAAGAGTTATCTCCCTTTCTTGTCCTACGTAGCTCCAAGGGTCTATATTTTATTTCACTCTATATAGGGAAGCATACTTCCAAGAGTTATCTCCTTTTCTTGTCCTACATAGCTCCAAGGATCTATAGATATTTCACTCTGTATAGGGAAGTGTACTTGCAAGAGTAATCTCCCCTTTCATGTCCTATGTAGCCCCATTGAACTATACATATTTCGTTATATATAGGTAAGTGTACTGGTAAGAGTTTTCTCTCCTTTCTTGTCCTACGTAGCTCCAAGGATCTTTAGATATTTCACATAGGGAAGTGTTCCTGCAAGAGCTATCTCCCTTCGTTATCTTTTTATCTAAAGACATTGGATTACAGGGAAGTGTAGTGATAAGAGGTGATTGTGATTTGTGTATTGTGATCAGGAAGTTATAGATTTCGTATAGACACTTCCTGTCCGCTGTTAGCAGGCTTATTAGAATTTGAATGTTGATTAATGTTTAAAGTTATCTGTGCCAATAATTTTGTAAACTCCTGAATCAAAAGAAAGATATTGATATCTTATTTACCACCAAAAAGTAATCAATATATTTGAGAATTGTATTAGACTGACAATGCAAAGGTTTTAATTTTATGAAGTCAAATAAAAAATTGAAAATGAATTGTGGCAGTGACTGCTCAATATTCTTGACTCATGGACTACCTTTTAGTACGGTAAATAGAGTAACCAATATTCTAACCAAGAATTGTGTGTTTTACAATTAATCTAGTTCACATTTGTACAGTATGTACCATGTGTTATTAGGGAATTAGAAACGTGAATTCATTTGTTATTTCCTTACTAAACATACATATAATGCATAAAAAAATATGAATTAGAATTTTTTTATTTCATAAATAAATCTGTATTGTTGCAAAATGTTTTTAAATTAAAAGACTTCTTACATTTTCCTTTGAATTGATTTTCACAGCTTACTTCACTTCCAAATTCTTTTGGTTTATTAATAAAATTCCAGAAAGAGAAAACACAGGATGTCAAAATTTATTTGCCAAATTATGGCACCATATCATCTTTAAACATCTTGAAACCATTGGCGGTCTCTTAGAGGTGGGCTATCATAATAGATTAAAATGCAGCCAAATTTGCTGGAAAGATATTTTCAGGATGAGAAATGAGTTTGGGAAGAGGAAAGAAAGTAGGGGTCAGGGCTTAGGCTTAATTGTCTCCAGACAACATTCTTACCACTAGCCTTCCTACTTCAGGGGTTTATTAGTCTCAAACCCTTAAAAACCCTAAAAACAAGGTCATCGCAGAAAATAGGTTCATGCTCAGTTTCAATGTGTTTTGAATGCCAGGGGTACGGAGTAATATTTCAGGAATGGATTTCTTATGTGGATACCTGTTCAATCTTCCCTGTTTGTTCTGTTGAATTTGAACATAATTGGTAATCACCGTCAAAACGGGACATGGTCACGTCAAAACGGGACATGGTCACGTACAAAACGGGACATAGTCAGCGTTCTTTCTTCCCGTCCTACCTGATTACCTGATACTATTTGTATTGTCTAAGAATGCATAGGTGGGGTAGTATTCGTTATAACAGTACTTTGAATATTAACTAATGATTTAATGAATTTATTATATCCTGTTTCCTATAATGAAGAGTTTCGACGTGCAAGGTTATTAGTTATACTCGGATTTCATACAATCCAAAAACTTGGATTACTCGTTTTAAGAAATGTTTTAAGATTATATTTTCTTATATGAAATGTACTTTCGTCACTAAAACTGCTTAATTTGGACAACCATCAATAATTAAACTCTTTAAACATCCTGGATATAATAATGGTCCATAGACTGGATAAGCATTTTGTTTATTCTAAACCATTTTGTAATTTCCTTCTCATGGAACATGGAATAAATATTTTGACATGTACTGACTACAGCCTGTGTGGGATAACATTGATTCATACCCTTGTTAACAAAATCAAATGAGTTACAAACAAGGTTGAACAAATTGAAAAACCCCACCCCCCCTGATGGTCAAGTTTAGACGTTTTTTGGAATTTTCTATTTTTCCTAGATGAAGCCTTCTGCCAAAGATTCTCCAACTGGTTACCAAAGAATTTGCTGGTAGTATGAATGAAACAAAAAAAATATTTTGGTATAGTCTTTGTTGGTAAATATCACCCCGCTCCAATCGAGAGTTGGCTAATGGATATTACAAATTGGGGTTTCCGTCGGTCCGTCCGTCCCCGTCTCTGTCCGTCTGTCCTGTCTGTCCATCCGTCCGTACAAATGGTTTCTGGAGGTTTTTTTGGTTTACTTTTTTGGCATTTTTTCCGTAACCATGGAAACATTGCTGAAAATATCATATTTTTGTACCAGGTTAGTTTCTGGAGCATAACTCTAAAACCATAAGAGATATTTCCACGAAACTTCATAGACACATTGGTCTTATGGTCTAGTAGTGCCTTTTGCTATTTTAAGGTTTTCACTTTTCGTACTTTTTTCTGTAACCATGGAAACATTGCTGAAAATGGCAGATTTTTGTGTAAGAATCGTTTCCGGAGCACAACTCTAAAACCAGCAGAGATATTTCCATGAAACTTCATAGACACATTGTTCTTATGGTCTAGTAGTGCCTTTTTCTATTTTTAGGTTTTCATTTTTTGCACTTTTTCCGTAACCATGGAAACATTGCTGAAAATATCATATTTTTGTACCAGGTTCGTTTCCGCAGCATAACTGGAAAACCGGTTGAGATATATGCAAGGAACTCCATAGGCACATTAGTCTTATGGTCTAGTAGTGCCTTTTGCTATTTTAAGGTTTTCACTTTTTGTACTTTTTTCTGTAACCATGGAAACATTGCTGAAAATGGCAGATTTTTGTGTAAGAATCGTTTCCGGAGCACAACTCTAAAACCAGCAGAGATATTTCCATGAAATTTCATAGACACATTGTTCTTATGCCAGTTATGGTCTTGTAGTTTTCACTTTTTGTGCTTTTTTCTGTAACCATAGAAACATTGCTGAAAATATCATATTTTTGTAGCATGTTCATTTCCGGAGCATAACTCTAAAACCAGCAGAGATATTTCCACTTCATAGACACATTCATTTTATGGTCTAGTAGTACCTTTTGCTATTTTTAGGTTTTCATTTTTTGCACTTTTTCCTGTTTTTTTTCCATACACATATGTCTCCAAAATCAAACTTACTTCAGCTTTGATATCTCCATTGGCGGGAGATCTGAATGACTATGTCCTTGTTCAAATTTATTGTTAGAACAATGGAGGTTTATGAATTAGCTGATTTCTGATTGGCTAAAATCAAAATCTTGAAGATGGGAGTTTTATGAATGAGCTGATTTCTGATTGGCTTGAAACAAAATCTTGAGATAGGGAGTTTTATGAATTGAGCTGATTTCTGATTGGCTAAATAAAAAATCTTGAGATGGGAGTTTTTATGAATGAGCTGATTTCTGATTGGTTGAAATCAAAATTCTTAGAGATGGGAGTTTATGATTTGATGCTGATTTCTGATTGGCTTGAATTCAGAACCTTAAGATGGTCTTGGTTAACCAAATGATCCTTATTGTTTTATGACAAAAGCTAAGCAAACAAAAAATGCAGATAAAGATATATATTATAGAAATAGGCTACATTTGGGCAAACATACATCCCTGTTATCAAAAGTTGATTTTGTTGTAACTGTGTTTTCACAATGGATGTCAGAATACATGGTATGATATGAAAAAAAGATCGATTCGGATAATTTGATTAAACCTTCAGATATAAATTATTCATGAATCAATTATTTAAATGAATTCAGAACTGATGACTTCAGTGATAAGTTAAGATTATGTTATCTTTGTTACAAGGTAACAATTTTTTAATGTAATAACTCTCTGTTGCCAGGTAACCAAATTACATATAATTACTCTCTGTTACCAGTAACCAAATTACATTATAATTACTCTTTTGTTGCCAGGTAACCACAAATAACTATATAATTACTCTTTGTTGCTCCAGGTTATCAAATTACATATAATTACTCTTTGTGTGCTAGGTAACCATAAATTACATGTAATTACTCTCTGTTGCCAGTTAACCAAATTATATGTAATTACTCTCTGTTGTCAGGTAACCAAATTATGTATATTTACTCTAATTCTGTTGCCAGGTAACCAAATTACATGTAATTACTCTCTGTTAGGTCAGGTTAACTCAAATTACATATATATTAATCTCTGTTGCCTGGTAACCAAATTATATGTAATTACACTCTGTTGCCAGGTAACCAAAATTATATGTAATTTCTCTCTGTTGTCAGGGTTACCAAATTATGTATATATTACTATCTGTTTGCCAGTTAAACCAAATTACATGTAATTACTTTCGTTGTTTCTGGTAACCAAATTACATGTAATTACCCTCTGTTGTTGTCACGGTTACCAAATTACATGTCATAACTCTCTGTTACCATGGTAATCAAATTACATATAATTATCTATCTGTTACAAGGTAACCAAATTACATATAATTACTCTCTGTTGCCAGTAACCAAATTACATGTAATTACCCTCTATTGTACAGGTTACCAAATTACATGTAATAACTTCCCTGTTACCAGGTAACCCAAATACTTATAATTACTATCTGTTACCAGGTTAACCAAAATTTACATATAATTACTCTCTGTTGCCATGTGTAACCAAATTACATCTATATTACTCTCTGTTGCCAGGTAACCAAATTACATATAATAGGGTACTCTCTGTTACCAGGTTACCCAAATTATATATAATTACTCTCTGTTGCCAGGTAACCAAATTTTAAACAGCATGCTGCTATACCCCGCTGGATGCCTTCCTCAAAGGAGACCTAAAGGGGGTTAAAGGCGACATGAAGAAACCTTTCGACAAGGCAATGGAAAGAAATATGAAACCAAATTGTAAGTTATATTAAGGTGCAGTCAGGGGATACAAGATATATAATACTTATCTCCCTTTGTTAATTTGTTATGATATGAAACTCTCCTTTGTTACGTAAATGTTAAAAATGGTTATCTCCCCTATTGTCAGTTTGTAATGGTAAATTTGGTTTATCTCCCCATTGTAATCGTATAAAATTCGCTCGCGCTTCATCTCCTCTTTGTAATGGTATTGATGATTATCTCCCTTTTTCAACAGTGCCAAAATTGAGAAGGAGATTGAAACAGCAGGCTAAAGAAGCACACATGCATCGTGTGGAAGTATGTGGGTCTGAGGTATGTGTATAACATTGCAAATAATATTGAAAATGAAATCAGAATTAAATTTTAAACATAATTCTTATAACTCCTAGATTTTCATTTAATTCAACTTCAAGGACTAGAATTATATAAACAGTGTTTTAAATATCTTTGTTTCATTCTATATCAGAACTCCCGGATGAACCTGTTTAAGGCCCATGGGCCTCTTGTTAATTAGTACTTACTAACTTGAATAAAAATTGAAAATTATTATTCAGTTGACAAAGTTTTGAAATCAAAATGCTTTAAATGAAAAATTATAGAAATGTAGAAATACAATGGATATGTAGAAGTAATCAATAAAAACAGACAGTGGGACAAAGAAAGATTGTTTATATTTAGAGAGATTGAGTGTAATCTCTACTGTAGGCCTAAACGGTTTTGAAGGCCCTGGTATCAGTTCCATTTTTAATCTTCCATAGCCAGGGTGAGCACAATAACAGGCCCTCTGGGCCTCTTGTTTAATCTTCCATAGCTGCTGTTTGGCCATAAAGCACAATTATACAAAGACATCATTACACATAAAAAGCTAGTCAATTTCAGGGCCTTGTCGAGTATTAAAACAGTGTTAATTTCATGTAATTAAATGCATTTGCATCTGATGAGCTTAACGAGCTGTTACATCAGCACACACCTGACCCCAGGTGTGCACTGTCATGGCCCAATCCATGATGTTGAGTCCGTTCTTTGTCTCTCTTATACTAAAATCAATATTATAAGCATCGTTACATCATTAACGACCCAGCGTGTGAAAACTACAGAGGAAATGATAACAGGATTCATCCAAAATAGCAACAAAACAACCTCCTAACTAACACTTAATTGATTTCAGGTTGTTGCAGTTTCATATTTCATGTATTTTATTTTGATTAAAAAAATTACGTAAAAAATCCGTTGATGTGAGTAAAATTCAGTTGGACATTATACACCGATTATTCTGAAAGGAAAATCTGAATAGCAGAACTCTTTAGTCCGTTTATGGTATCAACATGTCTCAAATTTGAAGCGTTTTCAATCTAAGATATATTAATGACTTAATCAATAGGACTTTGTTTTTCTCCTTTAATGGTAGTTTCTGTTACATGACCATCGCTCCATTGTGTTGTAAACAAGAAGACTAAATCTATTGGTGTTGCTGATGTTGTCTTATATAATTGTAACCTAGCTGTGTTTAGTTGCAAGGCTAGTAAATCTTGAAACTTTAAACTTTGTTTAAGCTACGTCGTATGTAGAAAAACTTTAAACTTTGTTTAAAGCTACGTCGTATGTAGAAACTTGAAAACTTTGTTTAAGCTACGTCTGTATGTAGGACTTGTGAGACTGAAAATTAATTTGAGTTTATTATTATCTATTTCTTTGGAGTCATAAATTAGTAGTAGAACAATGTTTCTTTGTCATCAACAATCATTGATAAAGTTGTTTACTAGATTGTGATACAAAATGAAAACGGTAAAGGACTATGAATGGTTTTGGTCCATTTTTTGCCCCTGAATGCGTCAAATTTTTCAAAACGGTTATATAGTATTTATATTGTGGGATTTGACATTATATAGTATGATCCCCTGATTGAATCAGGGATGTACTAAATATTTAAAAATACAACAAATTAATCACTAAATAACAGTTTTTAAAATTTCATGGATTTGGGGGCCAAAAAGGGCTGAAACCATACATAGTCCTTTGCTAAACATATACAAATTCACACATGAAAAGAAAACAGATGTTTTTAATGATGAAAAATGAAAAAATAAAAAGTGAACAGAGAAAAGTTTCAGATTAAGATGTCAAGATGCTGAATGATATTCACTACTTATTGCTGTTTGCAGTCCTTGAAAATTTAATGAGATGGGATCTAGAAAATAAAATGAAGAGGTTTCCATCAACCTAACTATCTGTTGTATTGTAGTGGTCATTTGGGCTCAGGAGTAAGATGGATAATGTCCTTTGTTCCTTATGATTGACAGATTGCTGAGGAGATGGTGAAGAGAGAGAAAAGTTTTCCAATTACAGCTCTGTGAGGTATGTCTGGTATTAGATTTTTTTGTTACTGTTACAAACTCGTGAGGTGCAGGTCTAGTATTATTATATCAGATGTGATATTGGTGATTTAGTTATCAACAAGATAGAAAAACATACAGAGTCTATAGATAGTCTTTATGAAATTGGTGTTCTTAGTTATATGTAGTGGATCTTACATGAGTGGCTGTGTGATATGAAATTTATCAAACGCGTTCAATTTAATTTGATATGCCACGAGCCCTTTAATTTGATAAGCCACGAGCCTTTAGGGCGAGCAGTGGCATATCAGATTATTTAACGCGTTTGATAAATTTCATATCACATAGTCATGAGTGTAAAGATTCTATTTATCACAAAACTTTTGAATAACATAAATATATATATTAAGTAAAATTTTAGATTTTGTCTCTATATAAAAACATTAGAAAATCTAGCTTGTATGTGTTGTTTCCATCTACTGAGACACAATCATGCAATGTCATGTAAAGATTATGATGTCAAAACTATCAGTTACGATATCTATGACATGACTGGACGGGCTTAGTTATGTGATAAAAAGTTGGTATATGGGAAGTATAGATTGTTAACCCATGATAAATAATTGAAGGGAGGTAACTCTTTCAAAAATATAGTAGAGGACTGTGATGAGAAAAAATGCAATTTCATTGGGACTAATTTGAGTAATAGCTGTGATTATTTTGTCGACAGTATTTCCTGAAGGTGAACGAGATAAAGACAAAGAAAGGTGGTGGACCTACTGCTCCACCTGGTGGATTATTACCGCGCACATTAACTACGTACGTATGTACCCGTAATTCCTCTGTCACATCCCCTTAATGACTTTGGCTGTTGATATAGGATACTTTAGAAAAATACACCAAAGGTCAATTTTCCTTTAGTTTAGAATGTTCCTTTAATGTTTTAGGGTTTTAAATTTTGAATTTTTATAAATTTGCTGGTGGCATCCATGTGATTAAGATTTTCTTAATATACTTCAGTAATGGTTACCTGGCAGTGACCATTATAGAATGATATATAATATTAAACCCTCAGATAAACCAAAATCCCTGAACCTAAACCAGGTCTATTTTATCATTGGTAAAGCATACTGAAATACTATGGTACTAAAGCTATTTTATCATTGGTAAAGCATACTGAAATACTATGGTACTAAAGCGTATTTTATCATTGGTAAAGCATACTGAAAATACTATGGTACTAAAGCTAATTTATCATTGGTAAAGCATACTGAAATACTATTGGTACTAAAGCTATTTTATCATTGGTAAAGCATACTGACAATAATGGTACTAAAGCGATTTTACTGAATACTGAAATACTATGGTACTAAAGCTATTTTATCATTGGTAAAGCATACTGAAATACTATGGTACTAAAGCTATTTTATCATTGGTAAAGCATACTGAAATACGTATGGTACTAAAGCTATTTTATCTTTGGTAAAGCATACTGAAATACTATGGTACTTAAAGCTATTTTTATCATTGGTAAAGCATACTGAAATACTATGGTACTAAAGCTATTTTATCATTGGTAAAGCATACTGAAAATACTATGGTACTAAAGCTTTTTATCGATTGGTAAAGCATACTGTAAATACTATGGTACTAAAGCTATTTTCATTGGTAAAGCTTACTGAAATACTATGGTACCTAAAGCTATTTTTATCATTGGTAAAGCATACTGAAATACTATGGTACTAAAAGCTATTTTATCATTGGTAAAGCATACTGAAATACTATTGTAAACTAAAGCTATTTTATCATTGGTAAATGCATACTGAAATACGCTTAGGTACTAAAGCTATTTTATCCCATTGGTAAAGCATACTGAAATACTATGGTACTAAAGCTATTTTATCATTGGTGAAAGCATATCTGAAATACTTATGGTACTAAAGCTATTGTGTGTATCATTGGTAAAGCATACTGAAATACTAAATGGTACTAAAGCTATTTTATCATTGGTAAAGCATACTGAAATACTATTGGTAACTAAAGCTATTTTATCATTGGTAAAGCATACTGAAATACTATGGTACTAAAGCTATTTTATCATTGGTAAAGCATACTGAAATTACTATGGTAACTAAAGCTATTTTATCATTGGTAAAGCATACTGAATATACTATGGTACTAAAGCTATTTTATCATTGGTAAAGCATACTATGGAAATATCTATGGCATACTGAACTAAAGCTAAAGCATATTTATCATTGGTAAAGCATTACTGAAATACTATTGGTACTAAAGCTAGATATATCATTGGTAAAGCATACTGATATACTAGCGGTACTGAAAGCTATTTTTATCATTGGTAAAGCATACTGAAATACTATGGTAATAAAGCTATTTTATCATTGGTAAAGCATACTGAAATACTAGGGTACTAAAAGCTATTTTTATCATTGGTAAAGCATACTGAAATATATGGTACTAAAGCGATTTTTATCATTGGTAAAGCATACTGAAAATACTATGGTACTAAAGCTATTTTTATTTTCAGTGGTAAAGCATACTGAAATAATATGGTACTAAAGCTATTTTATCATTGGTAAAGCATACTGAAATACTATGGTACTAAAGCTATTACGCGCTCGTATCGTGGTAAAGCATACTGAAATACTATGGTACAAAACTAAAGCTATTTTATTTCATTGGTAAAGCATACTGAAATACTATGGTACGTTAAAGCTATTTTTATCATTGGTAAATGCATACTGAAATACTATGGTACTAAAGCTATTTTATCATTGGTAAAGCATACTGAAATACTATGGTACTAAAAGCTATTTTATCATTGGTAAAGCATACTGAAATACTATTGGTACTAAAGCTATTTTATCATTGTAAAGCATACCTGAAAGTACTATGGTACTAAAGGCAATTTTATCATTGGTAAAGCATACTGAAATACTATGGTACTAAAGCTATTTTATCATTGGTAAAACATACAGAAATAACTATTGTACTTAAGCTATTTTATCACATTTGGTAAAGCATACTGAAATACTATGGTACTTAAGCTATTTATTCATTGGTAAAGCAATACTGAAATACAAGGGTAACTAAAGCTATTTTATCAAGCGTAAGATTTCTATGTCTATATATTCATAATTTGTTTTCAGATTTTAATCAAGAAGGCCTGGAAGACCAATTCAAGCCATTTCCAGTCCGTTTTATAGAGAATCTCTAGTTATCCAGCTGAACCAGATAAAACGAACAACAGAACAAGGAAAGACAACAATCTGATCGATCTCCGCGATCTCTCTCAAGAAACCGATGACTACTTAATATAGAGGTAGTCACACTCCCAGTGCGGGTCGTTACATCATTAATGTATTAATGTGGCCAGTATATCCTGTATTGATATTCCACTATGATACTTACAAATGTTAGACCAAATAAAAATGGTATTTTTACCGAGACTTGCAAACTAATACAAGCATTCCTATTAAGCCATCAGATATTTGAGTATGATTTAGAGTAATAAATAATGCGAAGAATTGATGGGTTTGCAAGTTTGCGAATGCATAAACAACGAAATTTTTTCATGAATTATATAAGACATGTGGTTTTCATTAGATTCAACAAATATTATATGGATCTGCAAATAATAATTTGCAGACCTCCTAACCATGACATAATTAAAATATCCATATTTATATTTGTAGAATCCCAGAGACTATGTAGAAAATAGCTGGCTCTCTGTTCATCAATTACACTAACTGGTATTATATTTAACCCACTGAATAAATCAACTAACCACCTTTTCTACCTGTAATACATTCCTTACCGTTAATGACGTATCGAATTAATAACATACCGTATGAGGTGTTCTATTTATCTTTATACTTACCTATACACTATTATTATTAAGTTTATTCCCATTCAAACAATCCCATAACCAGATATCCCCTGGGCTGTTACCATGAATCTGATATTTAGCCCTGTACTGAATATTTATAGACGTTTTGTACTCCTAACAACCATTTCACATAACCAGATAACCCTGGCAGTTGACCAAGATCTGAAATTTACCTTACTAATATTAATTACATTTGTACCCTAACAAACATTCACATAACCTGATATCCCTGGCTGTTACCATTATCTGATATTTTACCTGTACTAATATTAATAACGTTTGTACCCTACAAGCAATTCACATAACCGGATACCCTGGCTGTTACCAATGAACTGATATGTACCTGTACTAATATTTATAACGATTGAAACCCTACAAGCATTCACATAACCGGATATCCCTGGCTGTTACCATGATCTGATATTTACCTGTACTAATATTTATAACGTTTGTACCCTACAAGCATTCACATAACCGGATATCCCTGGCTGTTACCATGATCTGATATTTACCTGTACTAATATTTATAACGTTTGTACCCTACAAACATTCACATAACCAGATATCCCTGGCTGTTACCATGATCTGATATTTACCTGTACTAATATTTATAAGGTTTGTACCCTACAAGCATTCACATAACCAGATATCCCTGGCTGTTACCATGATCTGATATTTACCTGTACTAATATTTATAACGTTTGTACCCTACAAGCATTCACATAACCAGATATCATCCCTGGCTGTTACCATGATCTGATATTTTACCTGTACTAATATTTATGACATTTGTACCCTACAAGCATTCACATAACCGGATATCCCTGGCTGGCTGGGTAATAGTTCACTACATATTGTAATGTTTTATTGTTGTCTAGCTACTTACATCAACACATGGACACTAGTACTAACCAATTAGGGTCTATTACATAAATCATGATAAAGTTTGTCTGGTAAAGATATTTCTGTTGAATTGCCTAGGTAATAATATTCTGTTGAATTGCCTGGAAAGATAATATTTCTGTTGAGATTGCATGGCTTGGGTTGTGAGATTGCCTTGCCTGGGTTGTGGAATTGCCCTGGGCCTGGTGAATTGCCTGGCCTGGGCTGAATTGCCTGGCCTGGTGTAAAATTTTGCCTGGTGATTGCTGGGGGGCCTGGGTTGTGAATTGCCTGGCCTTGGTTGTGAATTGCCTGGCTGGGTTGTGAATTGCCTGGCCTGGGTTGTGATTTGCCTGGCCTGGGTTGTGAATTGCCAGGCCTGGGTTACGTGAATTGCCTGGCCTGGGTTAGTGAATTGCCTGGCCTGGTGAATTGCCAGGCCTGGGTTGTCATATAACATTGTAACACAGATGCTGTAAATTGGTTATATATTATCAAGTGTTTAAATTTTGCAATTTCCTAAAACGTTTCATAATGTTGTTATTTTTCACTATTTTTACACCTCTTTTCTTTTCGCAACAAAATTTTCCATATGTTATAAAAAAATATCAAAAATACAAAAATTTTTGTGCTTAAAAGATCTTCGCATAATTTGCAGACATAAAGTTCCATGTTTACAGCATTACAGACCTATTAAGAGCTTCCTATGCTCCATAAACAATACTAATTGGGTTCAATAATACTTACTGTCCCATGTTTGATGTATGAATGGATATTAGTTTAGAGTCTTCATTTTGAGATTTCAATTGATAGAAAATTGAATATGGGGGACTGTGATATACAATATTTAGCCTTTTTCATCTACCCTGACAAAAGAGCTTTTATCTACTGAGAACTGAATATCTGATTTATTCCAAGTACTATTGAGGGATTTCTATTTCAATTTGGTATGAGGTTGGAGGCATTTTACGTCTCAAAGGCCCATTTTTAGATTGGTGTGAATGTAACTCGGGAAACTGACACAAGATAATACGAATGTGCTGCTGGAGAGTAATCCAGTATCAAATTAAAGTAGAAAGCCAGAGGACCTGGGTTGCCTGCCTAGAGGAGGGTTGTAGTTTTAAATTCCTATCGATGTGTAACACTGGGATATTCTAGATGTAAGAAAAAATAAAAGCAAGGTTTTCATGGTATTGCACTGATTGGTGATAAAGTCTTCAGAAAGGAAATTTTTATTTGGTGTTTTGCTTGAGAAAGCTTCCAGTCAATGTTTGTGTTGTACATTTGCTTTCTTACCAGTACGTTGCATGTGAAAACAATATTATAAAACTGTGGAATTGGTGCTGAGCCATGTTAAAAAAAAATTTGATAAGAAAAAAGAGAGAGAAAAAAAAAGAAAAATTATGATGTGAAACCAATATACAAATGTGGCTTGCTTTGCTGCTTTCTGTTGAGTTTTCTAATCGATTACATTGTCAGAGAGATTAACCTTACAATTATTACCGGGAAACATGTTCGTAACCGAACACGCGCTTACACAAATTTTGGTTATAACATAGTAGCTCTTCATTCCCAGTCAAGGTTCCTATAAAGATGTTTCTAGTATATGTATACCAGACTATGCATATAATAAAAAACTTTAAATAAAAAGTTATGTCCCTATTATTGGTTCACTATAAACTTTACTGTATAATATTTTGTGTCAACCTCTTCATGTCTCTGTAACCTGGAGATATTTAATTATACTATTTATTCGGACAGCCGTCATCCCACCAGTAAACCCCCAGACAGGCTACAGTCCCTACTCAGCTTCACAAGGGGAACAAGGCCCATGGCTAGTTGTACGCCGACGGTTACCTACTCAAGAAAAGTGAAGGACCGCATCAAAAAAGTCTGGCAGAAACGTAAATGTACCATTAAAGACAGGACTCATGTTCATCAGCCACTCAGATGCTAAGTATACAAGTCACATGACTGGCAGTAACAAACTCAAATTAGATTAAATGGTTACATGACTTCTTAATGAGCAAACCAGGTATCTCGGTAAATACTTTAAGTCACATGACTGTGGAAGAAGAAACATGATTTAATTAGATTATGTTAGTTACATGACTTTAGTGAATGAGATGTCTGTATGCTGGTCACATGACGTTAATGAATCAGATGTCTGTATGTTGGTCACATGAACTTTAATGAATCTGGATGTCTTGTATGCTGGTCACATGAATTCATAAGCTCATCAATGATATAAAAAAGTTTACTTTGTACAAGCAAGTGTCAATTCTCCATATGTTGATAATATATGAGTCACAAAATAGAACAAATCCTAGGTTGCTTTTTTTGTTTTATTTGATTATGATGTTTGTGATAAAAAGTTATTATTGAAACTATTTTGTTCAAGTATTTCTTAAATTTCCATCTAATTGGTATTTCTCCCTTTCAGGAAAGTAAAGACCCTGGTGAAATTAAACCTACTTACCTGCCAAGTAAAATTAGTCCCAGATGACTCAGGAAAAAGGTGGTTTTGATCTAGTCTCAAGCTCAAGTATGAGTACCTAGGGATAGAAAATAAGGAACTCTTAGAAACTATAGATAGCAATTATATGAAAATTAAAATATCTTTTTAGATAAACTATAATAGCAATTAATATATCTTAGAAATCAAAAGATAACAATTATGTATAAAATTAATAGATCTAGAAACTATAGCTAACTCAATTATATATAAATAAAATATGTCTTAGAAACTATAGATAAGCATTATATAAAAAATAAATATCATCTTAGTAACTATATACAATCTTATATATAGATTAAAATAATTTCTTAGAAACAATAGCAACAATTATAAAAAATATTAATATATCTTATTAGAAACTATAGATAACCATTATATAAAAAATTAAAATCTGTCTTAGAAACATATAGATTAGAAGGAATTATGTAAAAAAAATAAATATCCTCTTAGAAACTTAGATAACAAATATATAGATTAACCATATCTGAGAAATATAGAAACCAATTATATAAAAATTAAATATCTCTTAGAAACTATAGATAGCAATCTAAAAAATTAAATATCTCTTAGAACCTATAGATTAACAATTATATATAAATTAGTCAAAATCTAGGAAACTTATAGATTAACTTTTATATAGAAATTAATATATCTTAGAAACTAAAGATATCAACTATGATAAAAATTAAATATCTCTTAGAAACTATAGATAACAATTATAATAAAGAATTAAATATCTCTTAGAAACTATAGGAATAACAATTATATAAAAATTGAATATATCTTATAAACTATAGATAACATTTATTATGAAAATTAAACAATCTCTAAGAAACAATAGATATCAATTATATAAAATGAAATCTCTCTAAACTATAGATAGCAATTATATGAAATTAAATATCTCTAGAATTATAGATTACAATTACATATAAATAAATTATCTTCTAGAAACTATAGATAGCAATTATATAAAAATTAAATATTTCTAGAAACTATTATATAACAATTATATAAAAAATAATTCTCTCTTAGGAAACTATAGATAACAATTTATATAAAAATTAAATATATCCCCCCCCCCCTTAGAAACGATAGATTAACATTATATGAAAATTTAAATATCTCTTAGAAACTATAGATATCAAAAATATAAAAATTAAATATCTCTTAGAAACTATAGATAACATTTATAGAAAAATTAAAAATACTCTTAGAAACAATAGATACCAATTATATTGAAAATTAAATAATGTAATACAAAAACATTTAGCTTCTATAATAATGAATTCAGAAATTTTTTCTTTTCCATTGGTTTTGAATATTAAAAAACTATTGTTAGAACACTAACATGTTAGTATCAAACTGTCAGATTTCTTGGTGTACAATTAACCAAGTGCGGTCCATTTTTCAAATAATTTAATATGTATCTGTTATTTCAAATTCCAGTCTATTTCATATTTCTTTGTGTAACTGATTTCCAATATTAGAGAGTAGCTTTTAAGTACGTTTGGTCTGTGACGGAGGAGGAGAAATTTACATTGAGATTATCTGTGTTACAGATAACAGAACCTATCATTTGTATCCAGGCTGACGATGATAAGAACATGAAGAGTAAGTTTTGATTTAAAGTAAGAAATCAAATAAACAAGTTGTTTCATTGTCAGGAGCTGTCATGAACTCTTTATTGTCAATTCAGTGGCGTGAGGGGTTTCCTTAAAAATCACATGTTTTCACCATTTTTCTAAATTATTATGCTACATGGAAAATTCTTTACGAAATTTGGACTTCCTTCCCTCCTTCAAAATATTTATCTTGATCTGTCATTTTCTATCATTTTTATCTGTGGCATAAGATGATGTGCCTGAATGTTAAATTTAATTTAAATTGTAGAAATTATGGCGTTCAGGAAAGTGTCATTTCTATGCTCACATTTATAATGCCAAAAATGACTATTTGTGATATTTTCCATGTTTTTTATGAAGGGAAGATAATTCTGTATTGATTTTTCCAGGTGGATTTCTGTATTAAACAATGCAAAGGAGGGAAGTGTTGATGAAAGCGTTCGCAAAACAATAGCAATAAAACAACGCCCGCGCTCAAACCAGAAGTGTCCGGGAATTAACGGCCAGTGATTATAGACCGAGTACGTCGGTTTACAGGGCAACAATGTCTGCTGTGATTGCAACGCACCAGTAAAGTCGTACGACCGCAATATTCTCCAATTTTATTGAAAACAAGATATTTATTTGCTGATGATTACCTTTATATTTATTGCCTTCTTTTGAGGGCATCTATGGTCTCATAGTGTTGTCCGAGGGATGACCATAGTGCCCGGAGCCGGAGGCGAGGGTACTTTGCCCTCACAAGACAACACTATAAGACCATAGTGCCCTAAAAAGGAGGCAATAATGTTTATAGTGCATAACTAATTGAAAAAATGATAGGATAAACAATTTATTTATGATCAACAACAGCAATTTATTTAAACGAGTGCGGCCATGTCTAACATTATGGTAGAATATATCCATGGTCGGTGGCGTCTAGATACATTTTCCAGGCAGAAATCTTTGAAAAATTCTCACTGCATATTTCAATGCATGCTGAGTTCTTTTGCTATTTTGTTCTTTTTGTAAATTCGTTAGCATTCAAGTTTCCAACCATGAATTTGTGTTTTGCAAAACGTCGTCCACACATAGCTTGTTTGCCCATGGTGAACAGAGCAAATAGCATCAGAGCTGACGTCAGTTTATCGTTAATATGACGTACGTAACAAAAAGCATGACAAACCATAGTCCCGCGGGAAACTATAGTCCCGGGGACTATGGCTAAAATAGTGCCTGGGGGCTGAGCCAATGAAAAAAGCGAGAAAAAGTCACGTATGTAATAATACATTTTGAAGCACAACAACTACATGAAAAAATAAATTGTTAAATTGAGATAAATTTAATGGGCCAGGGAAAATAGTTACATTAAAATTCAATTCAGCTCAAGCCAATTTAGAAATTTTTTATCTCTCTGCGTAAAATGGTTTAAGCCTTTATACATTAATTTGATAAGATATGGGAGGGGGACATATAGTCTTGATAATGTGGCGAGGCGCTGGGTCCAGCTTTGCTTTCATTATATGGAACCAGGGCAGTTATCTCTTTCATAACATTTATCCTAATTTTTCAATAACAAAAATGCTTTTGTTTTGTAGAACCAGAATGGCTATCAACAAACCTAGGTGTCCTCATCTTTGTCTGGAATGCTGTGGAATTCATAGACAGCTAGGGCAGTACATATATCTCGGACACAGAGTTTGGTTATAGACGAACTAGGAACTTCACAGTTACTCGGTACGTAACTGATTATCTATGTATTGTTAGCCAAAAACTGTGGGTAGATGCCTTCTAAGATAGTGTCAGGCACCCGCCACAATACCCGAGTTTTTATTAAAGTAGAGTGGGTCGTCGAGTAAATTCAAAGCCATCATAAAGTTCCCCACTGTGTATTCATGCAACAATAGCATTTTAGGATAGAGTTACAGTTCACAGGGATAACCACTCTGCTCTCTCTAGCATAGAAACGTGCACTTAAAAACAATAATCCAACAAAACATCTGTACTCTGTAATTCAACTAACCATGCATTCAAAAAACCAGCGCTAACACCTGAACTTCCGTCATTCAAACCAACTAAACATTAACTAACACTCCGTCCGGTATTCAAACCAGCTAACACATGAACTCCGTTATTTCAAACCAGCTAAACACATGAACTCCGTTATTCAAACCAGCTAACACCTGAACTCCGTCATTCAAACCAGCTAACACCTGAACTCCGTCATTCAAACCAGCTAACACCTGAACTCCGTCATCTCAAACCAGCTAACACCTGAACTCCGTTTATTCAAAACAGCTAACCTGAACTCCGTTATTATACCACTAATCCTTGAACTCATTCAAAACCAAGCTAATACTGAACATGAACTACCGTCAATTCAAACCAGCTAACACCTGTACTCTGTCATTCAAACCAGCAAACACCTGAACTTTGTCATAATCCAAACGTCATTCAAACCAGCTAGCAAGCAAACTTCATTATGCAAACCAGCTAACACCTGAACTCCCCGAAGTTTGGTTTTGTGCCCTTTTTATACCAAAACATGCAGGAGCCCTGCAGGAGCACCCCATATCTTTTTTACATGAACGGATGGACTCTTTTCGGTTACCAAAATTGACAATAACACTAAAACATAACACTTAGAAAAACGATTAGCCACAAGTAAATGTTTACCGTGTGTGTAATATAGATGTGGACACGGTGGCAAATCTTCTAGACTTATGTAGGTCAATATTTCCTCACAATGTGAACCTAGTTGATACATGGTTATAATTTGTTTTCAAATCAAAACTTTGTGATTTGTCCACATAAGTGTATAAAACTTAACTATTTCTCAATTTTTCAATTAGAGATTTCCCATGGAATAACACTACTAAATCCTCTAAATAAAATCTGACTGATTTTCACAGGTAGTGTGCAACTGTAGATTCAGGTCAAGAATTTGTGTTTGCAATTGTTCAAACAATCGTCAAATTCAACATACATTTTAGTTGATTTGGTGTCAGTATAGATTTAAAAAAGAAGTTTGTTAAAGAGTAAGGAATATAAACAGAACAGAATTGCTGTGAGTGTTTGCATTGTTAGTCTATTTAGATAGATATTACTCTCAATCATCTGAATGTTTGTTTTTACAGATAGTCTGAATGCAGAGTGGAGCTGTTTTGATATTTATAATGGCTGTTGCTGTTGTATTTTCACTACTTCTCTCAATCATCTGAATGTTTGTTTTACAGATAGTCTGAATGCTGTAGCTGTCTGAATTGTATTTAGATATTGTCTCTCAATCATCTGAATGTTGCTTTGTTTCGCTACCAGATAGTTCTGAATGCTGTTGCTGTTGTATGTAAAATACTACTCTCTTCAATCATCTGAAATGTTTGTTTTACAGATAGTCTGAATGCTGTTGCTGTTGTATTTAAATACTTAAATCTATTTCTCTCATATCTGAATGCTGTTGTTCTGAATGTTTGTTTTACAGATAGCCAGAGGCTGTAGGGAACGGGTTTAGTTTTTTAACGGGTATTTTAACGACATTCTGGAGGCCAAATTAGACCCTGCAACCAAACCTACGGTATCTAGTCCAATGTAAGTATATAGATACTATGTAAAGGTATGAGTAAAATTTTCCAGGGCTTGATGGAGTGTCACAAAGTCATCTTGACCTTCATTTTGACCTATATAAGAGCTCCAATGGCTATATTTGAACTTAAATCAAATTGTTTTGTGTCATGAACTTCATTTGATTTAATCTTATATTGGTAGTCTTGCTTCTTATATATGGTATTCACATATTTTCCCTATAACATTAGATGTAAATTGAGAAATCTGAAGTGCTATGTAGCGTTCTCTATGTCATTTAATATCTATCAAATAATTCTTTTAAACCCAAAGTGTTTTCATTGATTTATTTTTCAGGGATGGAGAGGTTAAATTTTATCAAAGCTAAATATGCAGCAGAACATAAATACGCAATAATTGAAACTGTACGTTAGTACCGGGACGACCTCATCAACAGGACTTAAAACTAAGCAATACGAGACGCACGATAATTACAGACCGCCCTGCTACAGTGGTGTACGCAGAGGGCTTGGATCTCAAATGACTGACCTCCCGGGACTGTGTAAGTTATGTTTCTCGGATTTGAAATTGAATAGAATATACATTTGAATTTTATTGTTGGAAAGAAATAAGACTGTGGAAGAATTCAGTTTGCGGATATAAACTTTCCGGGGAGAATTAGTTATTTTAATTTTGGTATTGCCAAAATGTTACACATGATATTAGGGATTTGAAATATTTAAATTTCTTTTTTCTTTCTTTTGTTGTTGTAAAGTTAAAGAGAGGTAACCTTACACTGGCTTACTGTGATAAACTCCAACTATTGTTATTAATGTTTCAGTGAGAATGGGAGAAAGAGCTTTACACCTGGCTTTATAGAGGAGGAAACAGGGATATCCCTCCCCATATCGTCGACTTTATCATACAGAAACTGCATCCACAGTTAAGTCTCCGGGTTTTACTTTTCATTTTAATTAAAAGATTTACTAGATGTGTAAAATGATAAAATATAGATTTACTTGATGTGTAAAATGATAAAATATAGATTTAATAGATGTGGTAAAATGATAAAATAAAGATTTACTAGATCTGTAAAATGATATAAATAAAGATTTACTATATGTGTAAAAATGATCAAAAAAAGATTGTACTAGATGTGTAAGAGATTTAAGATGTAAAATTTATACTGTAAACATACATTAGCCCAATCAAATTTTAGTGTAAAAGCAGCCTTGAACAGGTTATGAGCAGATGATGGAATATGCACAAATATCATAAATTATTATATAAAAGATGTCAGACAGAAAATGCAATTTGCGGAATCATACTTTAGTCCATGTATCATACTCGTACAAAAAGCAACTACCAGTAATCTCCTAGTTTCACACTTGAACTCGGGTCATATTTTTATGTGCACACTTACGTGGGACAAGCTCCCTAGCCTGAAGAGACGTTTTTGAGGGGTCTTTTTGGGTACTAACTGCGTTACATAATCTGGTGTGCCGTATGGATAATGTAAAGCGGAGTCCTAGAGTATGAAGTTACTACTGAGAACTAGCGTATCTGAACTGGCTAAGTCATGAGAAAATGCTGACTGTTAATACAGCGATGGACATCGCCGTCGTGTCATCGGTTTCAAGTACTGTGTGTGTTCGGATCTTGGGTGGGTTAGACATGGGGTTTCCAGGAGTCTATTTCCAGAATAGTCTTTGTGGCAAAGCGGCAGCCAGTTGCATTCGCAAAATTGATAGTAGAAATGATATGTTTCTTTCCCAGTATTCCTTGTACAAGTTACATGAAGTGTGTGAAGGAAATGATGATTATACTCTGAATTAATAAGTGCACCTGATTTTGTGTTGTTGTTATGGCACCCACAATTGAAATTAGGAGAGGGGAAGTTTGCCATATAGTTGTTGCTCTTCACATGTCCAATACCATCCACTTACTGGTTTAGAAAATGGTTGAATAATATTGTAGATTTGTGCTACCTTTAATATTTCCCGTATCTGCAAAATTTATTTTGGTTTTAGTTATCGTATGCGCGCATACGCAAAGAGTTCTATATCAGGTTTTTTGTTGTTCACAGAGTTTTGTCTGGAAATTAACTGTGTGTATGATTGGTACTAATGTTAGTATTACATTCCTTTGGGATTAGAAGTGTGTAGCCAAGGAATTATTTCATATGACCAATAACAAATATTGTTTGAAGTTGATGAATTTCGTCAAGAGATGAGAGATGGTATATGTAAGGCTACTGTAGAAAAGTTGTTGGTTGCGAATATTTTAATGATTGTCTTTTCAGTTACAGAGGCTTCAAATTCTAGGATGAAAGAAGTTGTTGTTTTTGAGAATGCTCAACATCGGATGGGACCTTAATTGTCTGGTAAGTACCAGCATTAGAAAATGATCTATGACAAACAGATAGTAGCATACAATCAGAATTTAGCTCATATTAAAATGATTGAACCAATCAGATAGGAGCGCATTACAATTTGGATTAGTAATGCAATTAAGAATTGATCTGACCAATCAAGATAGTGTATGCATACAATCAGGATTTAGTACAGTATTAGAAGATGTATTTGGACCCAATCAGTGAGGATGCATTAGCAATGCAGGATTGTATGAATAAAAAAAGGGATATTGTTGGTTGATCCCATCCACCAAAACAAGAGAGTTTTTGTTTCGTACATTTTCACGTGTAGCATAAAAACATCAAGCTTAGACATTGAACAGAATGTATAATTTTTGATAGAAAGAAATCTAGCTGCAGTTGTCTCTTGACCATCGCTAATTTGTCGCTATGATAGAAACAGAGGGAAATTAGCTGATTGGGACATATCTCGGACAGAAGCGCGTTTTAATGTCTTGTTTAGGCAATTTATCATTTTGTTTGGGTCGTGTTTTTGTATAGCGGAAAAATACAATTTGTCAGGCAGGGGAGCATTCTTGAAGATATCACAAGTCATGTACATAACATTTAGGTCAATACAGATTGCGGTTTGTTTTTTTTTGCCCCCCTCACTATAATCAGCAGTGTGTGATTTAGTTGTTATTTTTTGTTAGATGTCCATGTATGAACATTGCCTCAATGTAGTTATAACTCACTTTATTTGATAGACTATTTGTGCCATTGATTAGATTATTTTTTTTGTAATTCTGCAGGATTGGATAACGTAGCTTATCCTGAACACGTCTGATCAGTGACTGATAGAACTAGAGTGGTGAGCCATAGGGCGTAAGGGGTCATGTGAGAGTTTAAATTGGTAATAACAAGGTTAAAGCCTAGACATGCGTTGTGTGTGATAGGCACAGTATTTGCAATCCTTTTAAGGTGAAAAATCAAATTAGAATATTATTGTTGATTGAAGTAATATTTGATTGATTTGATACACATGTCAGGAAAAGACATTCTATCCTTTCTGTTTTTGAAAAAAAATGTGAAAGTTTACAAAATTTTCTCTAACTGCTGAAACATGTTGTTAGCTGATCAATGAAGATGGGTATTTATCAGGTGTATTTGCTAAAAATGTTGATAGAATACTTACAAATTGTTTATTTGTATCGCACCTGATCAAAAATTTTGTAAGTAATATCTCCATGAGAAGGAAAACATGACGGTCAAGGCCACCCGAGCCTAATCTACAGGATAGTCGTCTGACCCCCGTGGGGATGCCAAGAAGTATGATCCTATCGATCAGCCCTTGAGGTCCCTGGGTCTGCCCCCCTACACTTACTTGTAATACCAATGCGTTTTAGTGTTGTCAGTTGTACTGTACTCCAGTCTAAGTATCAGACTTAAACTAGGATCAAAACGGATGTTACAAAACCAAGATAACCCACAAAAACATTATTATTAATGGCTTAGTTTGTCTGAAACACGTACAATCCACTGAATTTAGTTTGTCTCTACCATTAGAAAAATATCTTAAGGAAATGAAAAAAAAAACCCCATGAGGATTAGTTCATAGTTGAAATGCACGATACTAATTTTTGGAATGGAAGATAAAGTATCCTTCAGCGCATTTTATGATAATTTGTTAGCTCTTGAACACCGCGAGTTAGAAGTTAATTACATTAATACTAATATGCATGCTTCTTATGATAAGTAATTATGAATTTAAAAATAGATTTTAGAGCTCGTAGAATGGGTGATCTTAGTTGCAAAGCACTGGATTTGTCCTTATTCTTTAAAAGAGTTTGTAAATCCGACAGTCGGTAGGGTTGTCAAGTGCGCGAAACGCAGTGTTCGTGTGTTTGTATATGTACATTTCAGTCTCCAGATCTGTAGCAATGCGCTGTGTTGTGCTTAATTATCTCCCCCTGAATGTTTTTTAGTCGTTAATTAATATCAATTGAATGATTTTAGGTTTACAATTACTCTTACTCTAACGTTTTTTAGAACATCTCTACTTATCGTTAATGTTTTTTACCTGAATTCTATATCTCCCCTTACTATCATTAGGTATAAACAACATTGTCTCCCTGAACTGTTTCTGTATTTGCATGTAAATAATCATTATTTCTTCTGATGAGAATAGCCATTAGCAAATTGTCTCCCTTGATGTTTTCATATCTGTAAGCACGATTATCTCCTCTGAATTTTTTTTTCAATATTCAAACAAGATGATCTGCCCGGAATGTTTCTTTAACTGACTAGATGATATAGACGTGGTTATCTCCATTTAATTTTAGACCTGAGAGAGAATACAGTATAGAGAAACATGAGTAATTCCTCCTGAAATCACAATGCTAACTAGAATGACATCTTTCAGAGAGAAAACATTTCTACATTATTGATTACAATATTATAATAAACACAGATTTATCCAAATTAAACGTGCCTGTGATTAACAGAGATTGTGCATGACTACTATAATACAATGTTTATTGATTTCTTTGTCTACAAAATCACACTGTATCATATTGTACAGTCTCTTATATGTGCAAAAATATTGTTTCTGTAAATTTGGTATTATTATCTGCTCTGTCATTTCTTTGAAAGCATTTTTCACTACTTAAATTATAAATTATGACATTTTATATCTGGGTAGAGTAGGTAACTCTGCCTTTTTGATTTGACTACTGTGCTTTGAGTACTTTCAGTACTTTGATTGATTTGACTACTGTGCTTGGACCATTTTGGTTATGAGATAGGTTTGTTTTGTGGCTATGCATCCCATGTAGATATACTGTCCCAGAATGCTATTTTGTTTCCCACTGTGATTACAAGCATGGTTATTCAGAATTATTGCCCTTTTTGTGTATTTCATATTTCCCGTCACCATGGTAAGATGTTAACTTATATCCCTGATATTTATGATCAATTTCTTCCTCTAGTTTTAAACCTCATCCTGTAACCCTATAATCTAGCAGTATTAAATAGGTATATTTTGTCAGCATCTTCATTTTATTTTCATGATTTGTGTAGTTAATCTTTTTTTTTAGCTTTATGTGTGTAAAATATGAGGCAATGGCCAGAGGGGCTAATTAGAAATATTGTTTAATGTTGAAATTGTAAAAAGTTTTATCCTGTTTTAACCTAAAACTAGAGGTACTGATCAGCAACACTGGGGACCTCCAAACGGCCCATGTGGAGCACAGACATCACCTCCGGTAACTGAAACTCAGGGATCAGTCGTTTACTCTAACGCCCGCACCCTAAAATGTCCCGCCACCTTACCCCGAGGAATAAGATAACAGTCCGCCCTTTCCAAACAGCTATAGGTCCCGGTCACACTGTCGGAACTCTTCGGGAAGCCGTTTCAACAGACGGGGGGGGTGTGGGAATGACTCACAAAAAAGGACTCCATAACGATCCTCAGCCATAGACCTGCACACACCGGGAAATAAAGAGCTATCGGCATCGGACCTTGCAAGAAGACCCTTCTAAGTTATCGGGATACGGACACATTTTCAACAGAAGAAGGTAAAAGTTTGTGTTTTTGAAATTCCAAAAAATTTCTTCAAATTTGTAACTCCTAAAAATTTCTTCATCTTTCCATATCGTGTCTGTCAGTTATCACAGGTTGTTTCTTGGTATTTTAGTATATGTTTTGATATGTGCCATCATGGAAGTGTGACA